>NW_008752621.1:5029-16955 GCF_000715545.1 Opisthorchis viverrini | reverse complement strand
TTTGAGCACATAGGCAACAAAATGCAACACTTTGGCTGACAGCATTATGCGGGTAATGGGCGGCGTGTGGAATTAAGGCGTTGGTTTTGGCAGGAAATTCAGTCGTATTGCCACTTTGACATATACGTCGGCACATTGCCCCAACTCTCAACCTAGATGGTTAGAAGACTGCGTTTTCATACATCTGGTGTTTGAACAACGCGGCAAAAGAGACCCTGTAATTGTCAAAATGGCAACACCTCTACAGCTCAGTTGATCGCAAGAGAAATCAAACTACCACACCATAGTAAGGTCCAGTCTCTTTGCGACATTACTCATGTACATTGAGACTACAGACGGTCCCACTCTCTTTTGTTCAGATACATCGAAAATGCAAGCCATCTTAGACAAACTGATTAATTCCGCCCCACGGTTCTGTGTGCGCTCGACATCTGCAATGGGTAGCATGCCTCTACAAGACTGTGTAGGATCAAGCCAAAGCCCAGTGCTTGCAAACGGTCCAATCGATTTGACGAACAATTTTTTTACTTGGGCAGGTGTATGAGCTACGGCGCGATATCTGAGGACAAGCTTACACTTTGTATCAGGGAGGTGAGGATAGCTTCCATCATTCACTGGCATGTATGAGACCGGCGTGCTATCAGTCTGTCTGTCATGGTCAAAGTTTTCACCAACGTAGTGGAATCCATGCTGCTTTATGGACCATAAACGTGGCCTCAGTCGTAGACAACGTACGAATACTCTTATTTTCGAAGAGCAGGGCCTCCAAAATATCGATTAGGTCTAATAACGACATCGGATGAACAATGCTAAGGTACGTCAGATGGTGTCAGAAAAAAGGAGCTTCCCAACGATGGATGTATTACCCATGCCTCAAGGGTTACGCTGGTCGAGACACGCACCCGTAGTGCCAGAGAGCCATCTGCGTGGCAGAGCTCTATTCGTTCAGCCATGTTCCGCGCGCAAACCATCAAGATGTCGGCGGTCTACGATCCGGTAACAAGGCATGCAAACTCCAATGGCAAACTCTGTAGGTCATCAAACGCCGCTCCCCTGGTTGGGGACCCCGAATGCTCCTGTCACAGGTGGTTAATGCATTGGCTGATGTCCCACAATCACACAGGCATTGGTGCTCGTGCATTAATGGGTGAACCCATGCGCAGCTCCATATTTCTCCTAACTAATTTCTCATGCTGCCGTCTCCAGTGTTTGGCTATAAAACCCAGGCAATCCCACTTTCCGTCGGACCTAAAAATGAGGCAGTTGAAACCAGTGTATCCCTGGTACGTAGTCTGTGGCGGATAAAACGAGCCGATATGATACACTCACACGCCCGGAAGTGTGGGTTGGATATTGCCTGTTGAGCAAGCGTGGTTATTTGCATTGATCGGCCGACAGAAAACAAAGCACTGTTGAAGGGAACTAGAGCCAATATTGTGTTTTTCATACAAGTGGCGTTGTCGTTACACCTAACATATTGTGAAATCATGGTCAAACCAGACTCCTTTTGGTCGAAGTTCCGTATGACGTTCGCGGGTCAAGTTTTCTCTTGCCGCCTAGCATCATTTGTTGATTGAGGCTGCAAGCAATGCTCCAGAGGACTAGGGGCGCTTTTTCTTACACCCAGTGTCCATTGATCTCGCCGGATTATACTTATTTCGTCTCATTCCGTCCTCTTCCCAAGCTTCAAACATCCTGTGCGGCCGGATTTACACCAACTTCCCCGTGTTTGTGTCTAAACAGATCTCTAATGGAACCGAAACTGCCTATGATCCTGCAGTGGCTTTGTTCAACATCATTGGACCACCATGGTCGACCGAAAATCCCGCTGTCTTCAGAATCACACAACCCTAGTCCGCTCATCTCAAACATGACGTCCGTTGTGAGGATATGATGAGAAGCCAAGGTGTGCTAGCGCAGTGGCGGCAAGCACTACCGCCACCCAGTTTGATGGCGCAACTGCAATTATTTCTTTCTTAATCTTGACTGTGCCCTCCCGCCCACTTTTCCTTTGCCTGCAGTTATGAGCAGACTGTTAACTTGGTTCCAGCAGCCTTTGGGACGTTTGATTCAGCCAGCTAAATCTATCTTTCGGACTCAACTATCCCGGTTTTCCAATTTCAGTATGTCCCCTTCACATATTTAACGATTCTTTTTACGTTGCTCGTTTGGCCTCATGCGATAGTACCGCAAATATACTTTAAATCCAAATTCCCCTCTACAGCGACACCAGTTAGTCTACAAATTTCCAGTGTGAACTATACTTTTGAAACGAAAATTGACTTTTGTCACCACTTTGATTGTCTCCATCTCTTCGTTTGCAGTTGTGCTTCCATGGCCCTCGGCTATTTACTCAACCACCTAAGGACACTGGCATCCAGTAAAGTTGTTCCATTTTAGTTCATGTCGGTCGGCTTCATAACTGGACCAATCCTAACCCATGTTCCACTTTTGTGGTTTTTCAATCTCCACAATCTACGATTATTTATCACGTGTTGAGTCTGTCTCTTTGGTCGTGCTTTCCTCCGGGGTTTCTTTGTCAACCGCGCTCACTCTGTAACGACCAACCATGCCTCAATTGGTGTTCTCCCCACAAGTTCAGAAATAGACATATTACTATAACGAAGAGCCCGCTGTAAAAGAGGACTTTTAATAGCAGGAAAAAATCGACACTTCGTCGACACCTTATGGGTAACCACCCATAAAAGGGTATTTCTGGGCTCCCAGGAAGTCCGTAATCTTCTTAATTGACCTTCCGGAAATTTTATGGAGAAGAAATAACTTTTATGAACCTGAGGTTTTGCTTCGCTTTAAAGCCTGTAGTATTGCTGACGAAAAGGGTTTTTGTTTAATGTCTCATTTTTTGATAAGACACCGAACAAACTAGTAGTGAGATACAGCAGGAAGACTGTACACCCCACAGGACCTTTTGCCCTTCGTCAGTCAGTTTTTCTAGTAACGCCTGCGCTTTTTTCACCCTTTTAAAATTGAGAACCATATCCTATGCATACGCCAAGACTCTCAATCGAACTAGTCTGAAAATTTTTGTTTGATGAGTTACCCTCGAAGAAAGAGGAGCAGAATCCACTTGATGCAAAAGGGAGAGAATAGCAGGGGAACTTTGCGCACTTAATCAGCTTCTTCTCCTCGCCTGATATAAGGAGAACCCTGAGGCACTCTCTTCTTGTCCCAAAGTTCGCCCGCATTATACGACCTGGTTAGCTGATCTCCACTCCACCTGGCCTATGATCTACAACTCCGGGACCAAGGAAACCTACAATCCCACATCGGCTTCGTTCCAGCTCGTTTCCTCGACCAGGCCGAAACGAATACCGCAGCCCAATGAACTGCACACCCCAGCCTAATCATCTCGAATGTGACGACCGTCTTGGGGCTGTACAAAAACTGAAGCATGTCAGGCCAGTGATGGCACGGCACTGCCACACTCAGATTGATAGCACACCCGCAACTGTTCCATTCCTCCTCCCAACCGAGCCCTCTTGCCTACTCGTTTCAATAACCCCAACCGCCACCATGACATTCATTTCAACCTGTTGGACTACTCGAATTCAACCACTTCTATGTCCCCATCCAACCGAACCCCTGCACCTGACTTCTCTACAACAGTGCAACCAGTGAGTCTGCTTGTTCTCAGATTGCACCATATTTTTGGGACTAATCTTGCCGTGTTCCCCCAATTCGGATTATCCCATCTCCACCTCCACTTTTGCTTGTTGTGGCTCCGGCCGTTTACCCAACCGCCCAAGGTCACTCATGGCCAGCAATGGTTTTCAGTTTTAGTTCATATCGGCCGACTGAGTCTTTGAATTATCGGACCTCATGCCTGTTGTTCCCTACAGGTTGCGAAAGAAACCTGTTATTATTATTTCATCGAATACTTCTCACCGTTCATGACACTATCCTCTTTTCGCGCAACCCCCACTACCCGCAACTCCCCCAGTCATACCCCATTCTGACTGTAAACGCATGATCATGCCAGACGGTATGCCACCCACAAGTTGGGAATAAACATTATTATTATTGTTATTATTATTATTACTGAGCAGTCCCAACTGCCGATCCCGACGACAGGGACCATTGCAGAAGTGTAAGATCCATGATCACTTAAACTATGCGGAAACAGACTTTTGATGCAGCCACGGGAACAACAAATACAGACGGGTCTGTATCCGGAGATGTAAACTGCCAGCCTTCAACGAATCGGAACAGAAACGGGTGGGAGATCATCAGAATGTAAGCAATTATGGAGAAAGTATGCAATAAAGCTAAAAAGCCTCTCGCGTACCCCATAGGCGGAACAAGCGTAAAACTACCGACTGATAGCCGCTCTGGTGCCCCGATGTCTTTTTCCTCCCTGCCCTCAAAGGGCTTAGCATTCAAATGTTAGTCCTTAAATCCTGCCAGACCTTTCATCCACGTTCTCTTGTATTCAGCAGACAGTCTACACAGGCGCACTCTCCGGAATCTAATTCACAGTGACCTGCCTCACCAAAGATGTCTCCGGTACTGCGAACGCTGTTGATATCAGCTCCGATTACAGGACTGACTCAAAACTTATACATTTTTGCACTTGACAACATCCTCGTCTATTCCGTTTATCTTTTTTGGTGCAACACTTGCCCCGCTTTGCTGCGAAATGAGTGCAGAAATCTCTCTATAGAGGACTTTATTGAATCCGTTTCCTAAAGTTAGTCGGCGTCCAGTAGTCAGTTGTACAAACCCTGAGAAAGCCTACCTTCAGCTAACATTCAATAAATCTCACTCTCATATGACCCGCGCGGTAAGTCCGAAATCGGTCTCATTTTTCCTAGTGAAATTTGTGAAAGAATTTTTCGCTGTTCAATCTATTCACAGAGTACACACGAGTTGTCGCTGCATTTCCTCACTCTTACATAACATTTGCGTGATAACCCTTGTTATTTTGCGTTTAGTTCCTATTTTGCATCAAGTCTCAACCATGACAAAGCTGAATACAGACTGTCCTCTGCAGCTATCGATAGACCAGAACAGATGTAAGCGGAATGGCTGTCCGTCGAATGTAAAGCGCGCTATGCAATGCCACACCTGCAAGGCCTGGTAGCACTTCAAATGCACGGGTTTATAGGACGAAGGTTTGAGCCAATTAGCTAAATCTCCTGACCCATTTGTCTGCGTCAGCTGCCTCTACACTAAGGGTGCCGTGCATGTCGCAGCTGAGAAGAGAGCCAACAAAAACGAAACCCAATCCCCATTGCTAAATCAGAAGACCGGGGTAAGTGTTTCATTTTGATCGGGATACTCGATGCGAAACTAGAGCTTCTTTCTAAAGCAGTGGAGGTTAGGCGTCAAACAATTCGTCCACCAAACATTTTTGAACGTAAGTATCAGCTCTCAATAAAGGCGAAGATAGTTTAGGGAGAAAGCGCAAGCACTTCCAGGCGCGCTTTGTAATCAACGCATTTTTCATCGTCAACTTTCTTCGTGGTAGCTTGATGGGAGGCTGATTTGACACAATGGTTGGTGTACTCGAACAGCGTTCTGACATAGAATGCATAGAGTATCTGGTATTCGGCGTGAGTAATACGGAATAAGGTGCATCGTTTTATTTAAAAAAGACGAATGCTTATCCCAACAATCTATCGCGACGAACTGGAAAGAACATGCTTATAGGAAACTAGATGTTTAATGCTATTTCGCATCCAGCTTCATGATAACATCCAGTTCATTTCCATCGTGCACCAAAAAAGAGCCTTCCGACTCTTGTCCGGACGGTGCGCGGAAGAAGTTTCTGTCATTCTAAAAAAGGTACCAGTCCAGTGACTAGTTTTGTGGCGTGGTGCGCTAGGCTCCAAACTCATGAGAAAATTTAGACGCGAACTCAAAAGCACACCCGAAAGTTTGTTGCAGGTTCAAAAACAAGGTAGACTTAAATTGGTGCAAGACGGTTCAATGGAAACCGTTTTAGAGGAGAAGGTTATTTCAACTCTTAATTGGAATTTCGCTTGATTTGAAGGCCCCTTGTTCGTGGAGCATTATAACGTGTGAAAATTGATGGAGTGCTTCTAAGGAGTCGATAAGATGTGGTCTGATGTGAGACACTTACCTGTTTTGTGCTACGCTATCCATGTAGACGGCCACTTTCTTCACGGTTTGGAAAGAATCCGCTTTGCGTCGTGGTTATCAGTTTGTTGTTAGCGAGGGGACTTAAATTGGTCTGCTGCTCAGGGCTTTTCACAGCCTAGCAAAGTGGACTGGTGAATATAACAAGCCCGCATCTGCCAGGCAATGAGAGGCCACCGGATTTGAACATTGATGTAACAGTGGCTTTTTCCGGAGCGAGAGGAGGCTGCCCCATTAAGCGACTAAGGAAACGTCAGGCAGGCAATTGAGCGCGGTTTGTTATCAGAATGAGTATTATTTGGCCCGAACGCGCCGAAAGAGTTTTCTTGGGCAAGAGTCCACAAAAATCCATGAATATACCACGCTCAGAATCCGAACGTAGGTTCGCCTTATCAAAATTGAAGCGGCAAGTTTAGCATGGAGAACACAAGATTGAAGGGTGTTCTTTTTAGTCTTTAGGTAACATCATTAGCTCACCTGTGGGTCTCCAACTTCTATATCTCAGGAGAATGCTGTTAGCTTGCATTTTCTGAGGGTTCTTATACTTGCTTTCTATATTTTCGTGCTTTGGTTCTAGACTTTCTCTCGCAGCTAATTTTTCTATTTTTGTTCGACGGATGTCTGACTTACAGCGGTTATACCTGTTACAGAACGCCAATCTGTGTTCCGATACCCATGTAACCATTTTTTAAATATTAATTTGGATCCTATTTACTGAAGACGTTTAATCCTTTTGGTCAGGTTCTTGTTTGTCTGACCACAGGCTGTATACTTTCGAAATAAAATCACATCAAATTTTTGGATTTTCAGGTCTAAGGTTTCCTGTATCTATTTCACTAAGTCTAGTCTACGTTTTAGCAAGTTATGGAGGCTATGCATCCCTGATTAATCTGCGCGATGGAGGTCTCACGTTCATGTTCTAGGCTCAAGCTTCCTGAACCAGCTTCAGATTAGGTTAAATGTATGCAGACGGTTCCGGGAAGTTGTCTTCCTTTGTGACGACCCAAACCAGTAAGAATTGCAGCTGGCCTGGGCGGTACCTGGTGTGTGTGAGTCGGGGTGTTAAGTCTCAGAGCTCTGTTGGAAGATCTTAACCCATGCTGATGCGAAAAGTCTTCCGGAACTGACGGACTGACACTCCGTTTAAAAGGCCCTTGGAGAATTGTGTTAACTTAACAGCAAACGACGCGTAAAGCAGTAAATAGAAGAGAGTTGTTTATTGGTTTGTACAAGAGACAGATCATTTTGCAATAGATCTTGGGAGTACAGTTAGACATCGCCACAAGTAGCTGATGCACTGAAGTTTCGCATGAATGTTGCCAAGGAGGGCAATTACGATAGTTTGGACTACATTCAGGTATAAACCAATTCCAGCAGCCCTGTTGCGTGGAGTGGGAGGAGGAGGGAGTGGTCTTCTTGGTTACTGCCCCCGCCAGGCTGGCTGCAGTCGGTTGATCCTGAAAGAAGACAATAGGCAGTCATTAGATGGGTCGAATAGTTTCCGGTAATTTGAGCACTGAACCCCTTTTGACCCAACAAAACACTCGTAAGACATAAAAACGGGTGTGACGGTGGACACTACTGATGATGCATGCAGGTTGTCTGATGTCGGAGATTCCCGATGAGAGTTGAAAATCACGACAGAAATTATGAAACCGCCTCGCAGTGTTTGTTTACTATTATTTAATATTCAACAAACGTCCATGAAAGCTCAAAATGACGCTTGAAAGGGTTCACTTTTCAAACAACTCTGTGTGGACGAGGTGCTTACTTTCGAATCTAAAGAATTGTAACCGCTAGTACGGGGTTGCTGATAATTAACATCGCAGCGAGGGGCTTTCCTCCTGGGTCATGTAAACGGGTTATTGTCCCTTCACTTTTCTCTGGATCTCACAGACTGCATTTTGCACCTGTGTCACCATCTTCCAGGAGTTCTTGTAGAGTTCAAAGCTCGGAACTTTCACAGCTGGTGCATATCTAGGAATGTCACAGCCAGTTGCAGCCAATAACGGGAATGGAGGGAAAAACAGTTACTTTTCGGGGACCACCTTTGTGAGTGAAACTTCGTTGCCAAATGGTATGCAGGACGAAATACGTTGGTTTCAGGTTTGTAGTGGTCTGGCTACCCAATGATTTACTTTACCAGGAGTAAGTGGCAAAGAAATAAAAGGAATAACGCTAGATTGGGTATACAATAACAGGGAGGTCAGATGGGGCAGACCCACTAGCAATTGTTCTCTTTAAAATAGTTCGTCGTTGGCCTAGGTCAGTGAATAAACAACAATCCAGCTATGGTGGTCAAAGGGTCTTCTTCTGAACAGTTCTCACATTTAATAGATTCCGAAGGTGGTCTGAAATGCTCTGATACCGGAGTTAGCACATGAGACGCGCGTGAGCGAAATCAGAACACAGAGTCGAAGCACGTGACCACGTTTGTATTCTGTGAAATTGTACAATTGCGCGTTTTTTGTAGTTTTCGTATTCAAACAAAAAACGATTGTGCAATTGACGGGATACGTAGTGTTATAACGAAAGCAAAATAAAGGTACAAAACACCACACAAGTGTCGGTCTACACCTTACTTAGCCATGCATTTAGTGTTCACATCCTAATGCGTCTGATGTGGCTAATGAAATGATAATTGCATGATTTTTTTCCTAGTCTACTATTACCTACCTACTCTTGTCTACCCACAGTGGTAAATCCGGCAAAGCGCGGGATTTTTTCGACACAAACGTCCAAATGTAATATAATGTGCACATAAACTGAGTTGCCATGCTGAATCTCCCCTGTTGACTAACAGTGAAGACGGTAGTTTGCCCGTCGCTACTGAAAATAGCGAGGGAATAGTTAAGGGACACGTCTGAACAAATTTTCACACGCCGTGATCGCATGGTATGGGCGATGCAATTGGAAATGACAAACATCGCGGTTTTCGCTATGACACAATATTTCAAAGGATTGCCATCAAGCACCAATCAGTGATGTCAATGTGGGCTCCCGAAGGCCGATTCGGCCACTAGGCGGATGCACACTACTTGTTCATATACTGAGCACCGTGATTTACACAACGTGGCACCCTGCACTTGGCACGTCTAAGAAAGCTTAGTAAGGTAAGCACATTGAAATATGAAACAGAGTTTTCTTGTTACCACGAAAGACTTCCACTTAGGCTATAAGCCTACGAAACTCCCACAGAAGCGCTGCAGGATTTGGGTACAAATATAGTTTAGTTACGTCCTTGTTACAGGCGTGAAACTTATCATCGTGTCAAGGGAGATGAATCACTTATTGCATTCTTAGTGACCAATACATTTTAAACATGATGCAGCTGACCCGAGAATCACCTCCTGCCTATTTAATGAAAAGGAAGAAAGTTTTTCAGGCCCATCAAAATACACAGCCTCAGAAAACCACAAAGAATTCTACAGCAGCAGGAAACTGCAAGAATCCCGTTAGAAAGCACCCTTGAGACTTCGTACAGAGCGTAGTTTTTTGTCAAAAGAAGCCAGCAGGCTGTTCGTAAAGCTCCATTACCCTAAAAGCGGAATACCAATGATTTGGGCTTTAGTCGAAATTCGCGGCCACTCCATTTATATGCTTCGTCACCTAGAGGACCCCGATTCTTTGGGACATGAGGCCTGGTTATTCGAAAAGGATCATAGAGGCTTTTATTAATGAAATGCCCCTCCCAAACGGTCTAACTTCTTTCACACCACTTGAAATTCCTTTGGGGATGTCTTGGCGCTTGTATAATCTTTATATTACTGGAGGAAGTGGTCCTCAAATTTTGTAAACCTACTCCCGGAAATTTGTTTAGACGGCTTGGGCGAACGATTTCAGTCTTGGGCGTCAAAACGCGAGCAGATTTTCAGCGATACTACAAACTATTCACCACTGAGTTGCAAAGAGACCATTGGCATTTTTGACCAATACATGGGCTGCTCGAGTATCGGAATAGTGCTTTAAACGGCACCACTTTGTTTGCACTGGTGTAGCCAATAAGATCACTCGTGCTCCAAAACTGGTGGTGATAGTGTAAGCTTGAACTAAATAAAATTGTCGGCGATTCTTTCAAGGAACTAGAAGAACCAAGAAGAGACACTCATCACTTATGTTAAAAAGGCATTGATGTAACACGATCCAAATGTCCTTGCTCTGCGTTTCTGTACTACGCAAGACGGATCAAGAGTATTCCTCCTTAGGTTTATTCAGTGTTCTGCCCGACACAACACCAGACATAAAAGACTGCTGAAAGATCATTGACGGTGCATTACGTATTCCGTCCTTCTTGTGGCTTATTAGGTGTGTGCATTTCGTGAGTTTTTATCATTCCATAGTTCCCCCTGAACGTCAAGCTGCACGCAGTTGGAGCCTAAAGAAGAGCGCAAGCAGTAGTAAGTTGTCGAAGAGCTTCTAACAGCCTTATGAGTAGTGTACTCTGTCAAGTAACATCGATCCCTCGAATATCGCGTCAGCTTAAACATTAGATGGAATTTATGCAGTACACTCAGCTGAGGAATATCGTGGACCAGAGATCTAACCGAGTCCAGGATTAACCGAAGAGTATTATATTTTATCTGTTTGTTACCCTTTCAGAAACCGCGGCTGCGAAGCCTCCGCATGCATTATCTCATACTACCTGCAGACCATTAGTAGCTAAATTGGCAAACAAAAGTTTGTCTTCTGCTGGCAATTGTTCGCAATCGAGTACTCACAGAACGTGGTCATGTGTTGATTGGCTCCTCGAGCTATAAATCCCCAGTTGCAATGTCAGCTCATCGTCTGAATTATTTTCTCACCTAAGATACTTTATTCTGTTGATGGCATGAGGACGTCTGGCCACTAGTGGCTGGAAGACTTAGTCTGCGACCCATGAAAGGAAGAAGGCCTCCGCTACGGAACTGTTTATTAGAGAAACAAACTATTAGGCAAACAAACTATTGGATAGGGGAGCAGAACTCTAATATTTATATTACTCACAAAACTGATTATCCATTCTCTTCTTGAACGCGTCTTCCTGAACTTTCCTGGATATTCACTGACTGGTACTCAATCGCAAGGGAACGCAGCAAAGCAACTCCACAAAGTCCGTAATATATCTAACTTCTCAAGAGATGCACGGCGGTTTTGCGAGAAAGCACACTAATCGTAAGCCATCAATCAGCAGTATCACCGTTACACCCATAGCCAGCTCGAATCGCTCTGCGGGTTCGTGAGATTCGAATAGGTTAGGTTTCCTATCAATAATGGGACAAATGGACAATTCTCATCAGTCTTCTGAGATTATCTGACCTTACCTACAGGATAGGATCACGACTAGTTGTTTTTGAAATTCTTCATATCCCCATGGGTTCCAATTCTTGCAAGTTTTAGTAGTTTCCAGATCCAGTCCGATATTCTGTGGTACCACTCGTTAGTATGAGATGATATTTGTTTGCAATGCTATTGTTCAAGTGACACTGACCAAGTATTGCTTCTCCCGTCAACTTTCCTGTGCTGCGAACCTCTGGTGCTCTTCTCCGGTGACAGCTTGCTCCAGTTTAGTTCGCTTGGTGTGCGTACGAACTAAACAGTAGATAGCTGTATTGGCATGTGCCTATGAATAAACACACGTCCGAGATTCCATCGTTGACATTTTGACAATGGCGATTTGATGCCTAGGTATGCATGCGCAGCGCACATCCGTCTGCTCTAGCCTGGTTTCATCAAGTCACGATGTCATTTTGATGCTTTATTCGTACAATCAATCTGGAGTCTTGATATAAATAGCAGATATCTCTGAATCAAAACTATATATATATAT
>NW_008752621.1:3099-4875 GCF_000715545.1 Opisthorchis viverrini | reverse complement strand
TCTGTATGGAGATCGATAATACAGCTTGTCCGTATTAAACCGGTTGTAATTGGTCTCCTGTGAGTTTCTAATCCTCTCGCAACTGTACAAAGCTGGATCAATCAGCATCTGTTACACTTGTTCTCGCATTCTGTAAGCAAGACCCTGGAATCGATATCACAAACAGAGCATAAAATGTGCACTGTTAAAAGACGACACCAAGCAATAGAAAGAAACCCTACGCCTAAAACTCGGCATGCGTGCATTCATTACCTACTTGTTTGACTGACTGGTTGCAGAAACCTCATTCTATGTGTCCTTGACAATGCGACCGATGGCAACACCACACTGCAGTGAGGGAGGGGTGGATCTCTATGCTTTTTTTAGCAAGAACAAGCTGGTGTAACATGAAGCAAGACAAACAAACAAATGTATTATTGCTCCATGCTTAACAAGTGATTTATTCTAAAATACAACCAGGTCAAATGTACAGGACCGTGCCATGAGCAGGCCTTTAATCGTGATTTTAAAACCATCTTTATTTGTATACCGTTTCATATCAACTGAATTAGCTACTGCTCAGAGGGGTTACGTTGGGAAACGTGAAATAAGCAACTATAGTCTTAGAGTAGACACTCGTCCTGTCGCCTCGAGTTTTGGTCCTCAAACTGCTAGGCAAGTTGAAGTTGTCAATGACGGAAGATATCCAGTTTCACCCGGGTAAGTTGGTCAACTATATTGGGAAGTTATTTTAAATGGCTTTAACAGCAAAAGCATTGTACCTTCAGTATTCACACGCTAAGCAGGCAGGCACGTGAAATGTCAATTTGGTGTACTGCACGTTCTCATGAGGTAAAGAGAGATTCTTACCTGCCCAAAAGTTAGGGTCATGGCTGGTGGTTTACGATAGTAGTGTTCTATAATAATTTGAGAAACACTGAACCATTTCTCAAACAATTCATTTGAATCATTTGGATTAATTATGGTATTTGAATAAGTTGAACTATTTTCTGTCACTTAGCCGACCATCCGGTGGGAATGTCGGCACCTTGTGTGAGACTGTCTATATATATCGTATAGACATAATACATTACTCATAAGATTGCTGCAAACATCATAAACAAGAGATGTAGCTGGGTTCCAGGTAAGTCTCCCGTCTAAACCAAATTGGTATGCAAATGGGTGTACTGCATTGTTTATATACTCCCACTCCTACACATCCTAATGATAGGTTGGCTAAAACGCATGCGAGTAAAAGTACTTTCCTACCACAGACCGGATTCATTTAGAGGAAATAAAAGCTACTTCAGTGATAGAGCAACAGTGTCAAGCGAATCGACCAATCAGAACGCTCAACTTTTCCGTGCGTTTCATATGTTCATTTGCGTTCACTGCTGGCATCCATGTTGCAGCAAATGCAGGCAACATCTTACAAACAGGGATGTCAGTAGATTTTGGACAAGAGAGCTAGATCGGATCCGAGCGTGGTTTTATCCGAAAACTGGATCCAGACATTTGCCATGTGTTTGGTTTGATCGGACGTAACAGCTTCACATATCAATCTTCCGTCCTTCCTTCGAGATAAATAGGGATAGAGAATGTGTCCACTAAGAAGGTAGGTTTAAATGTGAGTGTACTTTAACAATTTTGGAAGCCACAGACAAAAAAGGCCCTTATGTGTGTCCCTGGAGAGCTGGGCGTTGGACATGGGAATTTCTAAAAACACCGCTGTGCAGAGGAACAGAAATTCAACTTGATTTTCAGTGAGATTCATCTGACTGTTGGCTTGGCATGACT
>NW_008752621.1:0-2242 GCF_000715545.1 Opisthorchis viverrini | reverse complement strand
TAAAGCCCAAATCATTGGTATTCCGCTTTTAGGGTAATGGAGCTTTACGAACAGCCTGCTGGCTTCTTTTGACAAAAAACTACGCTCTGTACGAAGTCTCAAGGGTGCTTTCTAACGGGATTCTTGCAGTTTCCTGCTGCTGTAGAATTCTTGGTGGTTTTCTGAGGCTGTGTATTTTGATGGGCCTGAAAAACTTTCTATCTTTTCAATAAATAGGCAGGAGGTGATTCTCGGTCAGCTGCAATCATGTTTAAAATGTATTGGTCACTAAGGATGCAATAAGTGATTCATCTCCCTTGACACGATGATAAGTTTCACGCCTGTAACAAGGACGTAACTAAACTATATTTGTACCCAAATCCTGCAGCGCTTCTGTGGGAGTTTCGTAGGCTTGTAGCCTAAGTGGAAGTCTTTCGTGGTAACACGAAAACTCTGTTTCATATTTCAATGTGCTTACCTTACTAAGCTTTCTTAGATGTGCCAAGTACAGGGTGCCACGTTGTGTAAATCAAGGTGCTCAGTATATGAACAAGTAGTGTGCATCCGCCTAGTGGCCGAATCGGCCTTCGGGAGCCCACATTGACATCACTGATTGGTACTTGATGTCAATCCTTTGAAATATTGTGTCAAATGGATCTCATAGCGAAAACCGCGATGTTTGTCATTTCCAATTGCATCGCCCATACCATGCGATCACGGCGTGTGAAAATTTGTTCAGACGTGTCCCTTAACTATTCCCTCGCTATTTTCGCGACCGACGGGCAAACCACCGTCTTCACTGTTAGTCAACAGGGGAGATTCAGCATGGCAACTCAGTTTATGTGCACATTATATTTTGGACGTCTAACGTGTCCCTTAACTATTCCCTCGCTATTTTCAATAGCGACGGGCAAACCACCGTCTTCACTGTTAGTCAACAGGGGAGATTCAGCATGGCAACTCAGTTTATGTGCACATTATATTACATTTGGACGTCTATGTCGACAAAATCCCGCGCTTTGCCGGATTTACCACTGTGGGTAGACAAGAGTAGGTAGGTAATAGTAGACTAGGAAAAAAATCATGCAATTATCATTTCATTAGCCACATCAGACGCATTAGGATGTGAACACTAAATGCATGGCTAAGTAAGGTGTAGACCGACACTTGTGTGGTGTTTTGTACCTTTATTTTGCTTTCGTTATAACACTACGTATCCCGTCAATTGCACAATCGTTTTTTGTTTGAATACGAAAACTACAAAAAACGCGCAATTGTACAATTTCACAGAATACAAACGTGGTCACGTGCTTCGACTCTGTGTTCTGATTTCGCTCACGCGCGTCTCATGTGCTAACTCCGGTATCAGAGCATTTCAGACCACCTTCGGAATCTATTAAATGTGAGAACTGTTCAGAAGAAGACCCTTTGACCACCATAGCTGGATTGTTGTTTATTCACTGACCTAGGCCAACGACGAACTATTTTAAAGAGAACAATTGCTAGTGGGTCTGCCCCATCTGACCTCCCTGTTATTGTATACCCAATCTAGCGTTATTCCTTTTATTTCTTTGCCACTTACTCCTGGTAAAGTAAATCATTGGGTAGCCAGACCACTACAAACCTGAAACCAACGTATTTCGTCCTGCATACCATTTGGCAACGAAGTTTCACTCACAAAGGTGGTCCCCGAAAAGTAACTGTTTTTCCCTCCATTCCCGTTATTGGCTGCAACTGGCTGTGACGCTCCTAGATATACACCAGCTGTGAAAGTTCCGAGCTTTGAACTCTACAAGAACTCCTGGAAGATGGTGACACAGGTGCAAAATGCAGTCTGTGAGATCCAGAGAAAAGTGAAGGGACAATAACCCGTTTACATGACCCAGGAGGAAAGCCCCTCGCTGCAATGTTAATTATCAGCAACCCCGTACTAGCGGTTACAATTCTTTAGATTCGAAAGTAAGCACCTCGTCCACACAGAGTTGTTTGAAAAGTGAACCCTTTCAAGCGTCATTTTGAGCTTTCATGGACGTTTGTTGAATATTAAATAATAGTAAACAAACACTGCGAGGCGGTTTCATAATTTCTGTCGTGATTTTCAACTCTCATCGGGAATCTCCGACATCAGACAACCTGCATGCATCATCAGTAGTGTCCACCGTCACACCCGTTTTTATGTCTTACGAGTGTTTTGTTGGGTCAAAAGGGGTTCAGTGCTCAAATTACCGGAAACTATTCGACCCATCTAATGACTGCCTATTGT
>NW_008752620.1:0-17084 GCF_000715545.1 Opisthorchis viverrini | reverse complement strand
GTGGGAGGCTTCGCCGATTTTCTTCTCACTGGAACTCAGGTATCGCGTTGAGCATCGTGTCGATCACTGAAGTGGACGGCTCAGTAGTCTGGCTAATTGGCTCCTGTAATGACGATTTTTCAGTGAGTGTCTCGATGAGCTTCAACTGCGCCAGCTCAAACTGTTGCTGCTGCTGCCTGAGGAGAGACTGCATCTGTTCGAATGTCGGTGTTGTATCTTGTGCGGTGGCCGAGCTATTGGTTACGCCTGCACTGAGCCTGTCAGACTACGCGATAGGGAGAAGACAGAGAACTGGGGACACGGCTGTATTGCCAGGACAAAACATACAGAACGTCTGCGTAAATATATAGGATGACTAATTGGGCAAATATGCTCGTTCACTTATTCGCTCCGTACAGCCAATGGTGGTGTTCCGGTCGTGAACATTCTCAGGTCCACTACGCTGGTCGTGTGCTGCTAAGCTGTGTTTGGTGGGAGACGCCGACTCACCTACTTTCCGGACGTGTCGAAACGATAATGACCTTGGGGATGTGTCACTCTCTGCACATGTGCTTTTTCTTCTGTCTGGGCGCGCCCTGACATTCGACAGTACGCTTCCCAGTGTACACCACGCACCCTACCCAAATGATCATTTGCATGGTAACAGTTGTACCTTAGTAACGACGGTGAGTAGCATGTCGCCCATACCTGTCGATTTGAGCCAAAATGAACAAAGCTTTGATGGGTAGCCAATATTTTTCCATCCGACATGTTACTGCACTCCGCCAATAGTACCCCGGGCGCCAAGAAGCGGGGTTAGACGAATCCGTTTGCGACCGAAACCGTTCTCTATAACGTCTAGCACGAATTCTCGGAACGAACACCAGATCATCAAGTCATGAGGTAGGAAACAAACTAGTTGATGAGAGAGAGACAAAAAAGGTTGATGTGATTGGGATGGCTAATGAGAAGGCGAAACACACCATTAGTTTCCAAATAATGTCACACACTTTCATCGACCGACACGAGCCTGATCGGCGAGAGTTACGATGGTTAACGATGGCAATCAGGTGGCTTTGATGAAATCAGACGTGGAAATGAGACTATGGAGAGAATCGCACACTAACTTACACAAGGATGATCGGATGTCGGTCAATAAATTCTTCGCCGATTAAAATGGATGGACCTTCAGCCTGCACAATCTCTATCGGGGTGTGAAGTGCGTTTGCTAGGGCACGCACCTAGAGAAGTAAAAAGACAGCAAAATGAGATAAAACGGGAAATCGCACTCAGATTAAGCTCAAATGATTCCTCATTTGGTGGTAATTACACAACGTGGACACTTCCACATCACCAACGCGAACTTTTATAGGGCTGTGCAAAAAGAAGATAGAAGGTATGTATTTACTTAAGTTAACACACCCATTCCATGAGAAATTTCGTGATTATCCTCCAGAAATGGCCTACCAAAAATTCATAAGCTAGACGTCCCGGCGAGACCCACCCCAACTAAATTGTCGTAACACTCATAAGCCCATGAAGATCAAAGACATCTACCGGTGGCGCTCGCGGTGAATCATCAAATGAAGCATCTTGAAATGAAAGACAAAGGAACCAAACCGGACCAAACCACAGACCATCGGCGCAATATTTTGGCAACCAAATTAACCGACGAGAGCCGTTGATAGACACTCAACATTGATCTAGTGCGCTAATATGAAGAGGTCTTGCTGATTGGCTCTCCGTCCCCTTAAAACTTAACCAACTCAATGACCTGTTCACCCGGTCTGATGAAACTTTTGTATCAAAAGCGAAACGTTGCCCAATTAAAAAAATACCAACTGTTTACCAAGTTCTTCTGAAACGATGACTTATCAATCGGTTCCAAACTTTTCCCAATTGAGTGAAAACAACTACAAACCATGTATTCGCATATTGTCAGGTGACTACGTTTGACTGGCAAGGCTAGAGGCGAACTGGAAGAACCACCGCATATTCAATAAAAGATGCTTGAAGTGCAACCCGATCCCCATAAAAAGCAGAGAACGCACAAGGTTGCTGAAAACATGAGGCGGCCTTTGTGCAGCACATTCAGTTGAAGATTATCATTAACAAGAGATTCAGCTGAGTCCTCGTGAAAAACAAGTTGATTTTCGAATGAGTGCATTTGTCTAATCCCCACATTCTACTGATAAAGTCACCCGACACGTCACTCGCTTCCGCTCGAATAGCATCTTCAGCGGCCAAGTCATTCCTCAAACAGAAGACCCAATTGACTATTCGGCGTTTATCTGATATTCGTCACCACGCATGCCGGTCTAATCAAGATCTCCATACAGTGCTCCCGCCCACAGGCTTCCAGTTACTCCAAACCAAAGCGACAGAAGTGAAAGCCATCCATGGACAACATTGCAACTAGTGAAAATCCGTAAGTACGAAAAATTATTTTCTAAGACTCAGCATTCTACTGAGCCGACAAATAAGCCTGAGCCGCCCACTAGCCATTGTAGCGTGGGAAATTTATCAAACAGACTGATAAAAGAGGAAGTGCTTGATTTTCACAGTGAGCGAAAGGGTGGTAACGGCGGGAGAAACAACCCATAGCTTTGAAATTGTGTTTCAAAAACTTCCGCCAACGAACGGAGGAAGGCCCGGATACAGCTGGTCACAGTTCTTAAGTCTTGTTGGGACGCTGGATACTTCTGATGAGGAACGCGAGCAATATGTTTTCTCGAAAGTCCGATTCGCGTGTTTTGAAAAGTGGGATTTATTACGGAATTTGTGGAATCGCTTTGAAGCATTCGTTTACATTCGAGTGATGGTCAATGAATATCCAGGAAAGTTCAGGAAGGCGCGTTTGAGAATAAGACGGATATTCAGTTTTTATGAACAAGATGCATATGAGAGTCTTGCTTTCCAATATTCCGTTCAGTTTTCTAATAAATAACTCCACAGCGAAGGCCTTCGTCCTTTCACTGGTAGATAGAAGCATTAACGTTGCATCGGCAGAGCGAATAGCGTTAAACAGGTGGAGAACATAGTGATTACAAAGGCGGATAAGGGTAACACCTCTGTTGTCACGAACAAGAGTGATTATCTACGGGTATAGTGGCCCAAACAGTGATGAGTGTGTTCTCACCATAACCGCAAACTAATCCGCATGTTTATCTTATACAGAAGTAGCTCCTGGAAACATAAATGTAGAGACTCACCTCTAGTTGACCACCCCAGGTGGAAGGTTTCTCAATGTCATCGCAATAGTTAAAAAACTCATCTGAAAGAAGCAAAGAAGCGAACATTTAACCTAGTTTTTTAAAGACAGTAAGATTGGCGAAGCCAGTGAAGATCTATGAAATAAAGAGCGTCTTACGATCAAAAGGTGCTAATTCGTTCTCTATAGACCAGCTAGTGTGCGACAAATATGCAAACGGGCGAACGTCTATGAACGCAAAAATGAGTTGTTCAGTGCTCCGAAAAAGTGACAACGATGTTTGTCAATGGGTGATTCACATGCTGGTTAAAAAACATACTGAGTTCCGAAGCGAAGGACTATAAGATAATCCAAATTTTGATCAGTGAGACGACAGTGTGGGATGGCCCTGTAATCTTAATGCACTGATACCATAGTCTTGTGGATTCCGGGGCTTTAATTCCGAGGGAAAACGTTGTGTAATGATTGACAGCCGTTCAATTATGATGAAGAGAGCATGGGTAGCCCCATAATTTTGTCACGGGATTTATATGACACATGTATTTTATTCTTCTGGAAAAGATACTCCCCAAGAAGGAAGACAAACTGAATGGGATTTGCTCGGATGTTACAATGGGTGGTACGTTGGACGACAGAGCCGGGAAGAAGCACAATTAGGTCGAAAGAATCAAGTTAGACAGCCCGCGAATGTTCTTAACATATACCACATCTTGTATTACTTTGTAGGTCCCCATTCACCTACACACTTGACTGTTCAGCTCACAGTCGCCCATTGGATCACGAGACTTGTCTTTTTTTCATACTCGCATACCACGTCACACTAAGGTGTCCTATCAGACATCGATTGTCGGCACCGTCTGGTGAGCGTAGCAACAACTCATGTGCTAATAGGGAAACCGAACACAGTCGACAAACAGACTCTCTCGCGCGCGCAGGGAGCAGAAGTCAACCTCTCCACAAGTCCACGGACAATTATGGAACACGTGTAGCAGTCGCACTGCGGAGAAAAACACGTTTCCCCCGTCCGGACTTCCACCAAGGAACTCTCACAGACGATAAGTTCATTTTTTGACTTGCTCCCATTTTCGCAATGTATTTATCCTTGTACGTGTTGCAACCCACCACTGTCAACCGTGCTAAAAACTTCTATTAGTGCATACACCTTCTGATTTGTGTTATGGCCAACCTTTCGAGTTCATCAAGCTTCTCTGCATTGACATTCACTTTCACCTGGCATCGGACGATGCGTTGGGTAGAGCTACCTGAAGTAAGGTGGAACCTGTCACCGGGCCTCCAGCAAAACCACGGTTCCATGAGAGATCCAATGTTTGGATTATTCTGGCCGGGTTGTACAACACGCAGTGGTTCTGGATTTTAGTAGTGCTTTAGATATCTGTTCTCCGTAACCGTTATTATCTGCAAACCAGTCATGGACCATGTGGCTGTCAGCTTTAATTGAAGATTGCCGATCATGTCATTATGGGGACTCGGCTCTCATTCCACTTTCTATCAGCATCACGCGTGCTAAAGCAGAACAACTACATTCACCAACTTCGACGGCTTTCAGGTAGCCTAACAGTATCGAGCTTATCTAACTGGAAAGCCGCTAGAAACACAGTCACATTGTTGACAAAGACCGCTTGGAAGTTTAATGGGGGTGAATTAAAGAAGCTATGTCCGCAGCCTCTATAACTGTCTTCCCAAGCCACCCGGCCCGACGAAATGGACACTTGATGTTGCCATCAGCAGATATTATTGCTACCAGGAAAGCCGAACCACTGTAGTGGCGTATACCAATGATGAGAAATCCAAGTAGTCTGTGGTCGTGTCAAAGCTCCGCCCCACGTCTAATGGAAGATGAAGTTTACTAGGAACATGTGGAACCGCTTTGCAGTGTTCGTTTACAATCGTGTATTGGTCAATGAACATCCATAAGAGTTCAAGAAGACCCGTGAAAATGTTCGGTTTTCTAAAACTATGTGCAATAAGACGTTTACTTTCCTGTCCAACGGCTTTTATTTGCTCATTTGGTGTTGGCTAAAGACGAGTTTNGAGCGGTTCTCTTCCTTTCACCAGTATCTAGCGGTCACATTGGCGCACGTGGATCCTTCAAAAATCGGGTGATCAACAGCCTGAAGACAGGGAACGCTGATGGAATATAACAGCCGAAGAGATGGAAAAGCCTTTGCCACATGCAACAGCCGCGCTCCATTTTGACTACTGGCTAAAAGACAGGTACCGGTAGAACAATGTGCAGAAAAAGACGAAACAAAGTTTTACCCGGAAAAAGCCTCTTTGAGCGATGGGGTGATTAATCAAAACAGCACTTCAGCTGGCGTCCTTCAACACAGCCTCCGGTAAAACTCAACAAACTGAATGGAACAAAAATCTAGCGTGAAACATCATTTCTCTAACGCGACAACTCATCTGACCAGGATGGTCTGTACTATGCATTTTTCAGAGGTTGTGAAGCGCCGGTGAACAGAATGACGACCTCACTACGGAGCAGAAACACAATATCTGTCAAATGAAACGCCTCGAGTGGTAGCCTAGTCTTCAAGAAGAGCACAAAAACGTCATGAGTGAACACGACCGAGGGCTGGACATCTATGACCTGGCAACCAGGCACAAAAAACCACCAGTAAACTTAGTGGGGACAACTGCCGCCTTCCCGGAAGGCCACCCCAGGACTCAACTTATCAAGGGTTAGTGACAATGGTAAATATGGCTTAGTCACGCAGTCAGTGTCGCTCGCGCATCAAAGCTATCGTTCAATGCGTAGCTATCCATTTTCTCGTTTCCTCATATAAATGTCTGGCGAAATTCGACTAAACGTGAATGGTTCTAAGTTGATAACATAATGACGGAAAACTGAAATTTTAAGGTGCCGAAGCTAAGAGGACCGAGCGCTGCATTAACACCCACTAACCGACATTTATTAGGGGTAAGTCAGATTTCAGGCATTCGCCTATGTTATGTCTACTGCTATCCCCACTCCAGTGCCTTAGTGCGGGAAAAGACTCGTCAACAAGGAACATAACAACTTCATTGCGAACAAGCGAGTGCAACGCTTACAAGGGGGCTCATGCAGTCTAAACAGCAATTTTCATTGATCCATGGTATTGACTGGCCTGCATGCTTGCCGGCTCCCTAATGAAGTGCCTTAGTGCGGGAAAAGACTCGTCAACAAGGAACATAACAACTTCATTGCGAACAAGCGAGTGCAACGCTTACAAGGGGGCTCATGCAGTCTAAACAGCAATTTTCATTGATCCATGGTATTGACTGGCCTGCATGCTTGCCGGCTTCCCTAATGAGATTTTAGTAAAGTTTGAGGGCCTCAGTGGGTTTTGGGCATTCTGAAGTTATTTTGGGGAATATGACCTACATGACCGCCTGTATGTTCGAAAGTCATGTGTGACACTGTTGTTATCCCGTTCAAGGGTAACAATGCACCCAACAATTATACATTGGGGCTGGACATTACAAATCGGGAGGATCAGAAAAAGAAATCCACATCGCAATGGACAGTGTGTGGTGATTCATGTCCGGTGGCCAACCAAAGAGCCTGTTCATAAGACTGACCGTATCAGATAGGTCAGATTCCTGGAAGTAACCACAGAATGCCCGACATCTACTGAGACCCTTAACTCCACTAGATGAAGAGCCCGGGAGTGAAATCACGACGACGTCAACGACATTGACGGAAATGACCCAATCGCGCAGTCAGTGGCATTCATGCATCAAAGTTATCGCCTTCAATGCATAGCTACCCGATTTCCAAATTGAACACTCCTTCGCCTACAATGCTTGGTTGTATGTCCAAGACTCCTGTTTTCCGGTGATCGAAACCATAGCAGCTGGAACCGATGTGCCTATGGAACACGGTTTATAGCTGACAGATTGAATCGATCGACTGACCAGACAGACAACGCCCCCACAATACGCAGTGCGTGACAGCCCCGTATCTAAGCCAGGCAGAGCGAGCCAGCGTTGGTCAAGGTCAATCAGTGTCCTTCCAATCAAATAGCTTGAGGTCGTTGTACTTTCGCACTCACGCTCTCGCACTCGCTTGTTCGGAATAAACCCGTTGTGTTCCTGGTGAGTCCTTTTTCCGACACTAGGCACTGGAGCGGGAACAGCAGTCAGACAACAGAGCGCGAAACAACCGCACTGAGGGGAGGGGGGGAACCGAAATCCCAATTGGATGTGTTCTGTTTTGTTTAGTCCCGGTTTCGAAAGCAGGATACTTCTCATAAATTTTCGCGATCTCTTCTACTCTGTGTATGTAGTGAACCATCGCTGTGTACAGAAATCCCAGCTGTCAAGCTCACTAGGCAGTATGTGGAATGCACACCAGAGTTAATTGGTAAGGCCATACATCTTGGTTCACCCTAGCTAAGCAAGAACAGAAATGCAAAGTGGTACCCATATGTGCGGATCACTGAAATCAAGTAATTCCTGTTGGGGAGGGGCATGGCCGGATAGTGTGGCTTTACAGAAATGAGACACGAATCTACCGGTACTCTGACGTTACCGCAATCGCACTCATTTCCATACATTGCATATGTTGTCTTGAATGAAATAAGCAACCTACAGTAAACTATATACTCCAGATTGCGTGCCGATCGATTAACTTATCCTTGTGACATCATCTCCATCATGAATGTGCCTATTTGACCGACTTAACACGCATGATTGTTGGGACTAGGCCTGAGAATCACACATCGATTTACGATTGCCAGTGAGATACTGCTAGCGATGGCAAATGATCATACGTATTCGCTTGGTTAGTCGTTTTTCAGCAGTCCACGAAACACCGGGAAAAGTACCCTTCACTTTAGCAAGGATAGCAAAGGTCCAATAATACGTTCCGTTGCTGTTCTTTCCCCGGCGATCTGCGAAATGAGCTTCAACAAAACAATAATATAAGATCACTTATCCATCAATGTGAAGGGACCAGCAGGCGCCAGGCTATTGCTTGCAGGGATGATCCCAATCACAAAAAATCCCGAAGCCATGAGTGTTACTTTCTGAATTACATGCCCGGAGGTTCCTATAAAGGGTAACTATGACAGGATAATCACACCTCGTATTGACAATCATCATTTTAGTGATGGGTTCCATGTGACTCTCCGTCAGTCCGAATGTCATACGACCACCCTCGTTTCTTCATCACTGTCTTCGGGAAAAGACAAATCTTGAATGAAGATGGACTACCTCAGCGTAAGGGAATTGGAAATAGCTCGCATTCCTTGTGCTGCAATACCACGTTTTCTCATGACTAATACTTCGGAGCAAACGTAAAGCCTTATTGCTTTACATATAAAACTAGTTTTCCAACTCACTTAGCTCATTCTAAGCACACAATTGGCAAGAAATATGGGAATCATGTAACTTCATTATCAATTGGGCTGGAACAATCAATACAACACTCTTTCTATTGTGAATTAGAAAGAAGACGTTTAGTCTCATTAAGGGAGTAGACGTATTTCGGAGGAGTGCACAATACACGGGCTGCGTCGTTTAAATGCACCGTCTTTCGATGCACGGTGATCAGACACAACATATTTCAAAGGAATGCTTTTTAATGTGCACATAAAACGGAGCAAATGGGCATCAGAATGGGCATCATGAATGTTAATTTCGAGAAGCCACATCAATATTCATTCAAAAATCCTATCACTGAACGAGTTGATANTTGTGAGTGAATTAGAAAGAAGACGTTTAGTCTCATTAAGGGAGTAGACGTATTTCGGAGGAGTGCACAATACACGGGCTGCGTCGTTTAAATGCACCGTCTTTCGATGCACGGTGATCAGACACAACATATTTCAAAGGAATGCTTTTTAATGTGCACATAAAACGGAGCAAATGGGCATCAGAATGGGCATCATGAATGTTAATTTCGAGAAGCCACATCAATATTCATTCAAAAATCCTATCACTGAACGAGTTGATATAACTGTCTTATGGCATCCTGTGATGCATTATGAGTGAGGTGTTGAGTCATATAAAACAAAACAACGATCACTGACATATTGGACAATCGAATCATGAAATAATAGGTGGTGCTCCTGTCAGCATGACTGCAGCTCTAGCACATATACGACACGACAAAACTACATGAACTGGGTGGTTTTCATGCACGACTTCTGCAAATTTCTCCCCAGGATGCAAATGAACAAAGCCGAAATACATACAAGCTGTCCAATAGTGCCGTGTTAGATAAAGCCGTGACCAAGGCAGAAGCGAGCTCGATTTCCACGAGCCTCACTCTCTGATGATCGGTTAACCTTCGTAAGATAATATCAGAGAACACCTTGGCCAGACCGTGTTGTATGTTGTTGTCGAAAGTATGTTGACACATCCTATTCTGCAGTCGTTCCATAGCCTCTGCGATTCACCGGACTGTCATGAGCCTGATGCCAGGCAAGCTATAAGTAAGTATGAGTAAATAAGGCAGGGTGCAAAGTCCAGATTTGCGAAAAAGGTTCCTCAAAATGAAGATGAAACAAACCTCAGTTAGTTTATAAGGTACCTCACACTGTGACCGAATGACTGGACGATAATAAAAAGGACGGGAATATGTAGCTATCCAGTCACCCACACACTTGGCTGTTCAGCTGTGTTCACTAGCAGTTCCTGTTCCAGCGGAATCGGCTCTAACGAGGAAGGTATTGCATGAACAGTTCCGGGGACGGAGCGGGATAGCATGTCTACCACAACTCCATTTGTTCCCCGGCATCGACCTCGTAAGTTGAGCTTGTTAAAGGAACTGGTCAGTGAGGTGTTCCTTGCAGTCGTTGCCGTTGTTACTGCTGCAGCTGATGCTGTAACTGGCAGATTGGGTGGTAAGGGTGATGAGAAGGGTTCTCCGATTCGCTGAGCACTCGGACTGCTTTGACACCTAGAACCGTTGTACTTAGCACAAATAGGAATAGACAAATCCGTAGGCAATGACTGATGTCGGAGATTCCGAATTGGAAGATTTGGGGAAGATCGGTTTGGACGGGGGGTTGAGGAAAAATGATTATTATTATCGGAAGTCATGAAACCGGTTCGATTGGATTCATCCACGGGTGGGGTACCAGATCGAACAGAGCAGGCAGGAATATGAATAGATTGCACATGACGGCATTCTGAATTGAGCGAAGATGTAGTGGACACTGGACGAGACGATTCGACAACACCAGGCAGACATTCAAAGAGTCCTGCACTCTCTGCAATCCCACTGCTTTCGCCACTTCTTGTCGGACTGACAGGAATCACTTCCATCGCTTCGTCGAGCCGGTAAAGAGTTGAAGTATGGGAGGGCGCAGGAAAATCCATGGGACAGCACTGGTTATTACCGGTGGCAGTGTATCGCGCAGTCCCTGCATTTACCTTACGGGGAATCACCGGACTGAGGGGAAAATATACGGGATTTGGAGTCGTATTGATTACACATGGGTTGACTCCTTGCTCCCTGCGCGCGCGCGAGCCTGTGTGTGCTGACTGTGTTCGATTTCCCTATATGTAGGTCCGTTTGCGTAAACGTGGGCGCGTCAGCACATGAGTGGTTGCTACGCTCACTAGACGGTGCGGACAATCGACGCCTGATGAGTCACCCTGATGTGACGTGGTTTGCGAGTATGAAAAAAAGACAAGTCTCGTGATCCGATGGGCGACTGTGAGCTGAACAGTCAAGTGTGTGGGTGACTGGGTAGCTACAGCTTACATTTGCCTGCTATCCTGTCAAGTGAGCAAACTTGGAGTGTACTGGGAAAGCATAGTCATTCCAGTTGAGAAGGCACGGAAAAATTCATTGCATTCATTTCATTACAGAGGCAGTGTGAAACATGAATTGAAGTCCAACCGCCAATCCGAACAGAGTCTTAGGACGGTAAATAAGAATGGAAAGGCTTACCAGTGGTCAGCGGTTCACCCGTTTCTGGAGCGAACATAAACGGCAGGAACTCATCTGCATTTTTTCGAACATACTCCGCTGTGATGAGTCGTAACATCTGAGATGTGATAGCATCATCGGAAAATTCAGATATCCTGGAACCACAACCGTTGATTTCTAGTAGGTCTTGTGCTGTACGCTTCTGAATTCTGAGTTGATGCGCAACGGAGGAATACAAACAGTCACCGTCGGAAGGAACCTAGCAAAATGGATGATTTACCCGGTTTAATGATAATTTATTATTCACCTTAGGTGTGTAACACTAATCACCACCTAGAACTTGAAAAATTCACATCAAGTAACGAATAATATTTAGGAAGTGAGTGACATCAACATTCTCAAGTTCACTAGTAATTGATGTTCAACTCAGCTCACTTAATAATAAAAATGTACTGTTTTATAACTTTATATTCATAACATAGTGTAGAGGTATGCAAAACAACAGGGAATCCGGGAAACCGAAGTAGGCACTTCACAAGCCTCCGAGGTTAAGTACCTGATAGTGGGATGCCTTCTGAAAGCCAGTTTCACACTAATGCATTGTTGGAAACCAGTGTTCCAAAATAACCATCTGACGAACTGGAGTCCTCACGTGTGAAAATATTTAAATAATCAGCCAGATGCTATCAGTTTGCGATTCCTTGGACGGAAGGTGAAGGCGGAGAGATGACTTCATTTAAATTATCCTATACTTTAAGCACTAGATCGAAAGCCAGTAATAAAGGGGTCTGTAACCTACAAATCGCCAGCTTAGAATCACTTCGCGCCGAAGTTCAGATGATCTCTTGTACGTTTTATTACGTGTTGGGCGGTTCACAGATGGAGGGTTGCGTTATAATAAGACCCGTAGGAAAAAATTACACAACAGGCAGAAAAAAGTACAGTCAGAGGGGTTCCACGGGGACTCCTTTACTTGAGTATTGAACGGCAGAACTTTATAGAAGGAAGAGAAGGGGATGGTAGTGTAGAGTCATAAATTTCTACAGTTCTTGGAACTAGGAGAAAAAGCAGACGATGGGGAAGGGTTTGACCAGGAATGAGGTACACCGCCTCATCAAAGTCAGCATGGCTTCACTTAAGCTATCCCCACTTAGTACCAGTAACAATGAGAGGCGGAAAATGTACAATTGACACTAACCACGGTCACCTCTCACAGTCCTTCATTTCCTCTACAGTGACTGAGCGCCTACTGTACACCTTGCAACATGCATGCACTCCATATATGTGGTGACTGAGCCATTGGGAGTCTTGTGCCCTACCGCACCCATCCGATCCAGGTAGAGCGGCTGTTACAACCCCCCCCCCCGCCTAGATACTACGTGTGTGCTACTCTCCGGCTACGAATACCAAGACACCCATTTATGTTTCTTCTGAGACTCGTGCACTTATGCTGCGATTGCAGCGGTGGAATATATTCTCACAGCTAGCAGCGCCAAAATGTGACGGCCATCAACTAACTTTCTCACCACTGTCGCACATACTGGTGTCATATTCCAAGATCTTCATTACGGCGCCGCATCACGTCAGGTCATCTTCTTCGGCATTGATACCAGTTTTGAGTTTTCCATCTTGTTTATATTTATGATCGTTTTCAGACACATTAATAATACTGAAGCTCGTGAACGTGCAGTCACGTTGATGTCTCTCATGGAATCGCTCAGCAAATAAGGATACCTCAGAATTTTGTTTCTTTTACTCTTCCGTACAGTTTTCAAGTAGGGGAAAGAGTGAACCACGATGACAATCAGATCGATCTCCTCTGACGCTCTTGTTGGCTTGGATATTGATAGCCATCCAGGAAGGCGGCAGTTATCGACCCGACCAAGTTTACTGGTCACTGTTTTCGCACTTCGCTGCCAGGTCATACACTATCCACTTTTCAGTCTCTTCCAATCGACACAGGGCTGAGCGAAAAGAGCTCATCGGATATCATTCCTGTCGAATATATAGTCAAGATAGTCATTGAAGAAGAAGCATCGCCACAGACTGCCTTTATTCAGCGAAATGCCGTGGGCACTATCAGAGGCTTACGAAGATTAAAGGACATGAAGGAATTTCAAACCTCTGGCTTGACTGGATTCATCTACAGAAGAAATATTTTACTCCTGACGTATGGAAACCTGAACAGTCTGCCGTGGGATATGGAGCTTCTTGAAACACAGATGGATTTGACAATGCAAGGCCTCAGGAAGTACGAGCTCCCGGGCGTCCATTTCTGTCTTTTCGATACTCAATGTATCACCCGTCACCGGCCGAGTTATAAATATTCGTGGAACCCATCCTGGAAGGTGAGTAGCACCAACAACTCCCAAAGTTTTCGTAATATTCTTCATTCTATTCTGGTTTTCTGCCACTTCGAATTAGGCACGGAAAACAAAGCTCGTCTCGGCAGGCGGTAATTCGGCATGCGTAACTCATGGCGCAGCCACCTGACCTTGTAGTGCTGGGTGGATTCTCTGAGTGACTTATCGACTACTTCACCAAAAGCCGTTTCATGATTACCCCATTCCGAACTCGTTTGCTCTGAGGCATCGGTGGTGTCTCAGACCCTTCGCCAGTGCTGGCCAAGTTTCGTTGCTGTACAGCAATTTAGCTCGAACTGTAGTCTGATGCATGCGTCCTTGGAGACCTGGCGATATTCCTTTTAGACACCACAAGTGGCGCGAATTGGCAAAAGCAATTCAGGTCTACGCGATTAATACTTTCGACTTGTATGTCACAATACCGTCATAGCTGATGCAATCCCGAGTATTGTATGGTATTTTATAACTTCTACAATCACTGAATTCTCAGAAGCATGTTTAAAGATTATACATCCCACAATATTAATTAGCTTTTTGCGGGTTTGAAGCACATGCCGAAGGACTCGATTAGCCTTTCTAGTACTGCATGCAGTTCCCGTTCTTTTTTGAAGAAATGAGAGCAATGTCTGGCTGTTTTGCTGTAGGGCTGTGAGACTTGACCTATTCGAGCAGCGGAGCTGAGACGTCTTCGGGTCTTCAAGAACTGCTAGTGTGTTAGTGTAGGCGACTCCGTAACGAGACAATTAGAAAGCGAGTGTTCGGCTATGCGACGGGGACTTCCGTCGAAAAATGCCCCAGCACAACAAGCTGTGTTGGTTAGGTCATGTATTGCGTATACCCAATCATCGTTTGCCGAAGCCAGTGCTGTTTTCCATGCCCAATTCAGAATGGCGGAAGCAGAAAGGTGGTCAACCCTAGACCTGCCAGAGGGGTAGGAAAGAGACACCGAAACGTTTGCTTTCATGAGTGTCTGGAGGTGTAGGCACCTCGGAACGACCGAGGCATACTAACGCGAAGTCACATACTTGGTCTGTTTCATCTCTTTCTTCACAATAAGGCTTCCAAATAGATTATGGTTTTACGACGGCATAGCAGATGCCATGCTCTTCATGATGATGGTGACGACGCAAGACCGAATGGGCTGAAACCTGAATCTCATGCTTGCGTATGAGCCGGTTTATGTAGTAGGTAAAATTGTCTACCTGTGTGGGTGTATCGGTCCGGGTGACCTAACCAAAGACGATAGTAACATCCGAGTTGGAGCTTTCGTGAACCTGCATCACCCATTGCACATACATGACATCAGGATCGAGTTTGCAATGCTGTGGTACGCTCCATATTGTTTTGTGGGTCGGAAACCTGGTCGCTGCATGCTGTGTTTGCCCGTCGGTCTCCTCAGAGCCTTTCACAAGTCTGGCATAATGCTGAAGTGCGTCGAATGGGCTTCGGACTGACCACATTCCAGAAATTGTGCTGGTCCGGTTAAGTGCTCCTTATGCTAGTCCGACTTCCTCGAAGAGCCCTTTTCACACAACCACGCGAAGGGTGAAAACGACCCGAGGGAGATCAAGCAGTGGCTTGGCAGCGAAGTATGAAAGCCCTTACTAGCAAACTCAGCTGCACTGGTCATTGTTGTCTCCCTAGATTGAGACCCCGACACGGGACACATCAACGGTTAGAAACACTGACAGACATGGCCCAGTCGTGTCCTCAATGGGGTGCATGCATCCGAGTTGTTATCGTCAATGGATAGCTTACCCTCCGACATTACCAACGTAAAGACGACTAACACTGCTGAATTCACGCACCAATTATATCAGCTACTGTACGCAATGCGTAGCTATTCATCGCCATCGCCCAGGATCATGAGCAAACGAAACTGTGACAGCCATTGCCACTTAACATGTGCGCGGTTCTTACGGCTGATGACCTGATGACTTCACGGGATCCACGTTGGCAGCCCTCAGTCTTTGGACAAAGAAGTCCACATATCGAAGCTTGTCTGGCAGAGTTCTATTTCTTCGTATTCGGCTGACCACATGGAGACCCCCTCCAAATTCTGTCTATGATCACCAGGCAAACGGGTCCCGTCCACCATAGGCAGCTAAATGTGATCAATGACTCCACACCACCACAGAGTCCGTCGGAGGAGCTCCATATCCACCAATCGTTCAATGCAATGAAGTCCGAGCAAAGCAGTTCCAGCTACTACCTGATCAATCTAGACATAACGTACATGGAAACTGAGCCTTCCTCAAGGTGTTATGCAAATAATATTAATCAGTCAGCTTTGACACCCCTTCGGTGCATAGCTGCCACGCCACCCAATGAAAGCACGAGGGCTGAGATACTGCCAGGTTATCTACGCCTAGACAGCAGCAATCGAAATGCAGCGGTTGGGTTCATTTCTAGTTAATATAAAGCCGACGACGACTGTAACCAGAGTACATGCAACAGCTGCCGAACATTTTACACAAAATTTGTGGCATTAGGCATGTAGTGCCTCCTTGTGGATGGAGAGAAGAGAAACCGGCGCCGGTTGGGAGATGAGGTTTTCCCCGTACAGCTGGGCTACGGTATCTATAGTTGGTCAAATGAGATGTAGTTGATTTCGCTTCCGTCAATATGCATGTTTTTCCGTTTAATTTTTGTGCATATGAAAGCTATAGAGTACAGGTCACTACGGGGGATAGATAACCAATAAGGTTCAAGCATATCTAGATATATGAGACACATCACCGGTGAACCTACCTCGCAAAGCCGTAAATTTCTTTCACCCAATCGTTGTTCAATGGCTTTCAGTTCCTTGAATCGGATGCTGTTGGGAGCAGAGGAGGCTGCTTTGGCGAGGGCTTGTTCTTGGGCTCGACGTTCATTTGCCCGTTTTTCTCGCCTGCGAGCTGCACGACTGGTTTTAGTCCTTTCATCGTGCATTAGCGGTTCTGATGATTGCCCAGTAAATTACACAGTTTATATAGCTTACTTGTTTCCAGACTGGCGTGCTGTGAAAACGTCGAAATGAGTGCGCTGTCTTTAGATGATGGTTCAGTTGATCTACCATGAGAACTGCTTTGTCCAGTTAACCGTCCGTTCACCATCGTTAGATAAACACCAAGTAACAGCGAACGGCCGACACTCGAGATTCTCCTTTCGTAGCAAGCCAATAAAAAAAAAGTTCCTAAAATACTTCAAACGAGTGCACCTGAAAAGTGACCACATATGAACTCATTCTACATGGGAATGAAGGGTTGGGTGTGTCTCTAAAGAGAAACACAACTGAAGTGAAATGCCGTACACTGAATGCAAAGCAACGTAACGTAGCGTAAAGTAACGTACCGGTGTGTCGGGTAGGAGTTCAATAACTAAGAATATTGTGAGGGGGCTACCTCTAAACGAACAAACCCATTTTACTAACGATTTGTCTTGCATTCTTAAAACCTGTTTCTACATTTTAGCCCCTCAGTGACATCCATTTGGACTGTTAGCTCTCTTTATTATCTGATTAGGTTGAATTCCGTATCACGAAAAGATCCACCTGTTTGCCCGTCACGAAGATACTAGGCCTTACCGCGATGTGGCAGTCTGTGTACCTCGGTGACCCATTGAGCTATTCTGAGGGGTGTGCGCGCGACACTCACTGAGT
>NW_008752619.1:13278-17212 GCF_000715545.1 Opisthorchis viverrini | reverse complement strand
TTGGAATTTCGCCTGTGGCACGATACCACTAGACGCACACAAGCAGTGAAGTCTCGAGGTCGCCGGAAACCAAGAAGACGGAAGAGACACAGAAAGCACGGATTATTTCGGTTGATCCGTGAAACCGGTGCCCGGAAGTCACCTTGAGCGAAGTCATCAAGGATCAGAAAGAGGTGGCCATTTGAATAAAGAATAGCGCCCCGACAGTCGGACCGAACACTTCAGGTGACCGCTATCGGTGCCAACGGCTGCCATATGGTTGGAGCCCATAGTTGGTGTAGAACTCTGGAAGGTGAACGTGGGACGCTTTACGGTCTGTTTGCCTGCATTTCGAAAAAGGGGCTGTCCCAGACAGGGTTTGGAGAGACGATGAAAGTGCCCATTTATAAAAAATGTTTTGCGATGAGTATGGTTACCACAAGGGAACCACTTGGAAGGGGTTGCGTTGACCGACACTTCTCATTTCGTCAGATGATAGAGCACCGCAATACTTATAAGCGACCTACAAGTCTAGTAATCTTGGATTTCCAAGCCGCACATGAATCGGTCGACCGGTCTGGTATCCGGTCTGACACGCTCGCTCATCACTGAATACCCACGAATTTCGTGAACACATAACGGTCTTTGTAGCCCCAGACTTCCGGAAGTGTGTGAGTATACGGAGGGATCTAAAAAAGCCCCTATTTCCAAAGCGGTGTCCGAACGGAGTACCTGCTTTCTCCATTCTCATTTAACATCGTGATTGATGAAATCGCGAGACTCACGCTACAAGGCGTTCAAAACCCCGGTATTCAAATTGACTCTGACGTAAACCTCGTTGATCTGGAATTGGCAGCCGATATCGTCCTCGTCTTGTAGAATCAAAAGTCACTTTTTTTATCTAGTATGCACTCTGCACCCACAAAGTGTGAGGTCATGCTCGTGCACGTGCAGTCACTGAACGCGCCACTTGAAATCCAGGTAGACCTAGTGTAATTTGTGGAGCGTTTTACGTATCTTTTTATCCGTATTAGTTCTGAGTGTAGTGTGACAGATGAGGTCAATGCATGAATCCAGAAGTCCCGGTCGAGGTTGCTAATCTGAGACATCTATGGGGTCAGAGTGGTGTATCCCTGAATCTAATGGGACGCGTTTATTAAGTTGCAATGCGAGCTGTTTTGTTGTATGGCTGTGGAGCGGAACGGAGGCGTGTTCAGCTGTTCGAACCATAGATCGTGTGGCTTGTTGTCGGCGAATCCGTAACGAGGCAATTGAGAAGCGAGTCTTTGGTTGTGCAACGGGTACTTCCATTGAAGTATGTGTCCAGCACCAGAAGCTGCGTTGGTTGGGACATGTATTGCGTATGCTGAACCATCGTTTGCCGAAGAGAGTGCTGTTTTCCGTGTCCAACCCAGAGCAACGTCAGAGTGGTGTACCCCTGAATCTAAAGGGACGCGTGTATCAGGCTTCTTCCATTGGAACTTGCATTGATGGATGTGTCTAGCACAAGAGTTTGCGTTGTCTAGGCCATGTGTCGTGTATTCCGAAATGTCGTTTTTCCAAAGGACTGTAATTTCTCGTGTCTAGTTCGGAGTGACAGAAGCAGAGTTTTGGTGAACGTTTTGCCTGGCAGCTGGTTTTGAAATAGATGACGAAACAATCGTGTGCGCAAACCGGACGACTAATACATGGCTTTCTATCGCATAGGCGACCACAGATTCGACCAAGATTCCATTCTCTCTGTTGCCCGAGAACTGCACTGATTTGCAACGCGAATACTTAGAGCTTACTATCAAGATGGCTGATTTCATGGTGTGTTGTGAAATAGTTCATGAAATGTTCCGCAAAATGTGCTGTGAGGGTGACCGAAAGAAAAGGTACTCGAACATGTATTATCTTCGTTGTGAGGCAATCAATTTGATCAATAATAGGCGTGATACAGAACTGGATGTTCACCGGAATAGGAGTCCCCTAATCGCATGCCTTGAATAACTTGGAGCCTGCGAAACAGTCGGTCCCGGGGAGGATAATAGATAGCTTTCAGTTATTCCACTGTCACTGGTTTAGCTGCTCATGCCAGATGTATCTCAAAACTCCAGGCAACACACAGGCACTTGCTGCAAGGACAGTTCTTCAGGGGTTAGCTGACATACGAGCCTTTGTCACGAGAATCCCAACAATTGGAAGAAACTTTTTCTGACCGCTTCTGCGCGACAAACAGATCAATAAAGCAGCTGGCTCGCACGTTGATTGACATTTCTGGTTTGGACAAGTGCATCAGGCGATCAACTGGCAATTCAGACCGAGGTTCACGGCAATAAGAAGGCACTTAGAGACTGTTGTCGAATCAATCAAGGGGGTAGCACCCGATTTCCCCATAGCTGTTGAGCACCAAATCAATACGAACGCGAACAGCAAAGTACCCTGCGCAGGAAACTGTTCCCATAGCTGTTGAGCACCAAATCAATACGAACGCGAACAGCAAAGTACCCTGCGCAACGAGGAAACTGTTCTTGTGTTATCAAATAACAAACCAGATACTTCTATCCGTTGTCGTCATACCCGCAGGTGTAGCCATTGAAATTTTCGTATGGGAAGAAAGGGTACCCTGGGAAATTCCAGTCACTCTCAACAACGTTTCGAGGAAAATATCCTTGCAGAGTTAATTATTACCACAATCTTCAGAACTGCAGTGCACGCATACGAGGTGGCTTGAACTCACTGTACGAACGCGAATTTTAAGATCAAATTGTTCCATGAAAGCCACATCACAAACATTAGATGCCCCGAGATGTGATTCTGGGGCAGGCTTCGTGGTTCAATTCCGACAGGACCATGCTTATAAATGGTCTGGATGGACTCGAGGAACAGTGAAGCTATTTCACATTCGACATGAAATAGTTTTGAATTCAAAGCCCAGCAGTTCCGGAATATGTAAATTTTGGATTCCATGCATGCGTGTTAAACAATTTTCGTATATCATGTATTTCTAAAGGGGTCGACATCATTTGCGGCTTCGTAGGACACCCTACTCCACCATGAACAATTCCTACAACGTGTGTGGACATACATGGGATCGGGCTTGCGGATCAGCGACCACTGCTTCGTGGACAGTGGCTAACCTAACACCGTATCAGTAGTCAGTAAATGGCAAGGGAGAATAAAATCAATCACATGACTGAATCTCACTTTTGAAGGCCTGTCACGCGAGCCATACAAATAATCAATGATTGGTGAATAACAATGAATTATTAACATGACTGGTCGCTGCCTCATTTGAGAATTTGTCAATGGAGCAGCACATCAACACGTGACCACGTGATGCGAATCCCATGGTTGAAAGATGATTAGCGGCATGAATGATGGACCCAATATTTAATTCTGAGATCCTCATTGATGAGTGGTTTCGGACATACGAACGAAAAGTCCCCAAATTTGTGTCCACTGACCGAACCTGCTTGGCCGGTTAGATGGACCTTGTACATAAGTCGATTAGTGCTGATATCGCAATCAGATGACGGATAGTCTATTGTTTTAATCGGACGGCAGAATTTCTGACTCATTCAATCGAATGTTGACGTCCTGTGGTGTTCGGACATGTGATTTCGTTCGCTTCTTCCTCACAACATCGAAGCCTATTCTCAGTTAGCACTGAGTGTTCCCCGTTTCACGCGGTCAAACCCTGCGCTTGCCTGAACACACTGATTTCTATATCTACCTCATATTCAATTACAATCGCTCACGACATTATGACCCTTAACATGTGCAAACAGTTTTGACGAATTTTTCACGCAGTATTTTGGACCGTTTGCGGAACCACGTGCTTTGCGCGCACGTTTGTCTCTAACTCAGATACCTTCGCTGTTTCCCATGAGAATTCACCGGAATTGTGCCATTTCGAATCTCTTTCAGGTTCCTATCTATGTGCACCGTAGCTCATAAACATACGCCAAAA
>NW_008752619.1:5602-12525 GCF_000715545.1 Opisthorchis viverrini | reverse complement strand
ATCAGCACAGCACAATGTGGGACATCTCATCAAAAGCGAATCACCGGTTGTAAAATTCGTGAAATCACGAAGCACAACGATGAAAACTGTCAATTCTAATATATATATATATATATATATATATCAGCACAATGTGGGACATCTCATCAAAAGCGAATCACCGGTTGTAAAATTCGTGAAATCACGAAGCACAACGATGAAAACTTGACCGTCAATTCTAAGATAGCGGAAAGATGATTTAGTAATAGATCGTGTATCAAAATATCTGAGGCGTCTGACAAAGAAATTTCAAAGCAGACAAAAATAATTTTATGAGCCTTCCAGTAAATCTCGCGATGGACTTTCACGGAAGCTTGCGGATGAAAAAAGCCTGGACCGATAGTTCAGCAATAACTCGACACTTTCTCTCAGGACTTAGTACAGTGCTCGCAGGGTATTTCAACTTCGCAGTTCATGCTTTATAAGGCAGCGGAAACAAACCAAGTTTATTAGACTTTCAGAAGAGCAAAAGTGACTTACACGAGGGAGAGTACTCGGAAAGCAGGTTGCACAAGTTGACAACTGAAAAAGTAAGAAGTAAGTAGGCATGTCAAATACACCTATATTCCCGGTGCGAGTGTCGTTATTCACTGAATTCTTAAACTTTGATCGGCCTCGCGTGAATTCACCAAACGATCAAACTGAAACTTCTGAAGGAGTTTCATGCTGTCACACTCTGCAACGCAAATGTAACTGAATGCTGGTTCCTGGCCAGATAAATATTCGGCATTCAAAATCCCTAAACCAACGGCCGCCAATGCAGTGGTGCCCAGGTATCACTGCTTAAATTTCACGGAAATCTATGAAGGGTCAGTTTACCTGTCTCAGAACTTTCGCGCCATCTAGACACGAACGTGCGTGTTGCCTTTAAAATGGTAGGAAGCTCAGAGTTTCAGCTATACTCAAATGTAGGCAAATCAACTGACACATTAAAACAATCGTCAAGCGGGGTTAAAAATACGTTTTCGGATAAAATGTGGGCTGAGCTCGTGATAACATTGATGTCCTGACCAAATGAATTATAAATAACATCAAGGTAAGATACGTTTGTAACGTCACTTACAAAAATGAAATCGGGTATTACTAAGCACTCGGAGATATTTTTTCCTAGGGAGATACTTTTGATAAGTACTGAGGATATTTGAGTTGGGTATGATCCCGAGATGATTCAGTTGCCATTTGGTGCTCGTGAGCCTGCCACTCCAAATGGCCCAGGAGAGTTGAAATCCAGTCGCGGTCAACCAGTGAGAATTTGCGGGGTTCTCACAAATGGTCTCTTCAGCTAGCAAGGGGAAGCAATCACGAATTAAATTGAATACAAGACACCGCTGCGTATACCCGAATACATGTTATACGTAGAGACACCATAAAAGTCAACGCATTTCGCTGTAAAACACGCAGCTTGCTGGCGCAATTTGAGCACCGTATAATTTGCGATATCTAGAGTAGACTCACGATGATTTTCGGGCGTCACATAACTAGCTATATACAACAGCGTCAAAGGCAATCCGTTGATACTCATCGAAAGTGATTTCGACGTGCGTCTAATTCGAGCAGCTATTGTGGCGTGTTTTATAAGTTTTCCAATGGTGGAATGAAGGCTTGTTATCTGAGTTTATCGGTCAAGTTCATTAATGTCACGGTGGCCCGATGAATTAAGCCGAAAACGCCTCATTAACTAATTGGCTTCGAGAGACCATTCCCTGTGTGGATTGCCTTTCGACGTTAAGAGCAAATCAACTGGTCGGACGAATGCGTTTGAGAGAAGTAATCAGGCTCCGGAAACTGAAAGATTTTGTCTTCACAAGGCTAATCACCCGCATTTGGTGCAGGCTGTGCACGATCTCTTCATTAGAGGAAATCCCGTTAGAATCACATTAAGAGGGAAGATGACAAGACTCAGCGGTTGTATGTCTGTCGACACGGTCAATACGTGTAGTAGTCAGTTGGTGAATACTCTGGGAATTTCTGACATTCCGATGTACCCAGAAAACTATGAAGGACACAGGTGCCTCTGAATTAAGTCTAGGATTTTGATGGGCGCCGCTGACGAGCTGCTCTAGCGGGAGCTAGACCTCCAGTTGGTTGTGAAGTGACTGGAATACTCGCCTTAATGCAAATGCAGTACTAGTTTACTAAATATGCTCTGTAATGCGAGACCCAACAGGGTTGCTCTTGTGAAGAGGACGGAACGTTTAGGACAAAAATGATCGGCGAACCTGAGCTTTATTTGGCCCAGCAGCCCAAACTCAAGAAGTCATCAAATAAAGGGTGCGAGGCTCGAAATTCACGTAAATCCTTTTGAATTGAAACTGGTGAATAAATTCCTATAATCATTTGAAACTAAACTGTAAATTGTAGATTCAAAACAAACACTAACTTTATGTGTCTCAACGCAGCATGTTGGGACTTAGAAGACAGCAACCAAAATGATCAAATTGTACGTGTGAAGCGCGTAGAGCTGTAACAGCCCTTCGGTGCCCAAGTGCCATGCCACCCGAAGGAAACACGAGGGCTGGTCTACTGCCAGGTTGCCCAAGCCTAGACAGGGGAAATCGAGAAGCGGAGGTCCGGTTCGAATCACGGACCTTTCCGGTCATTAAATTCGCGCACTAACCACCAGACCATCCCAAAAGCGCACACAAACTTGCTTCGAGCACCAAGTGGCTGCTTTCTGCATCAGGTCGGCAGTGTGCTGGATCTGCATTAGATCCGTGGCAAGAGTGGGAGTATATGTTGAGTTTGTTGACCGTTTGAAAGGAGCAGATTTTAAAACCCAACGCAATTTTAAATGTTAGGCTTGGTAGAATCATAATCCAGGAGTTAGATGAACGCGGGTAGATCCGCTGAAAAAGTCCATTTTACTTCAGATTTGAGTTTTCACTTGACATTAGCGAGTCATCCTCACGAAATACCCGAAGTCGGTTGAGTCTGGGTGGAATATTTCCAACTGATTACACGGTCATCCTAGTTTGTCTCCTTATACACCGCAATCAGGAGACTTTCCGTGTAAGTAAAGGAGTGTCTCTGAAGCAAACAGACGTGTGCATTGTTTTTCTTTCGTTGAAAAAAAGTTTCTTGAGGGCGATGTATTCTAACTTCATGGCGTTGACGAAACCCACCCGTGTTGCCTAGCTATAAGGTGTTCAATTAAACACAAAACTGATCACCACAAAACTCTCTGCAATCGGCTTCCAAAAAAGATCACATTAGTTCTTGTACATAGCTTGTTTGACGCATAGTGAGGAGTCTGGTAAAGAAATTTCATTGCTTCCTCAAAGAAAACTACTCACAAGTTTGCCGAGAACTCCTCGTCAGCCCACGGCCGGTTTGGCTATTCTTGGGGCTCATCAGTTAGGTGCAAGCCCAAAGAAGGGCGAAACTGGTTGTTGGCTTTCGAAAAGTTTCCAGCAATCTTATGTATAGTTTCTTGCATGAAAATATACTGCGATATCTCAAATATCGTGCCAACTGAATCACGAGGCGGCCTTTGAGCAGCACATTCATTCGTCAACGTAAAACATTTTTGTTCTGCGGTCCCACAATAGCTCTATACATATATATATGTATATATATATATATATATATACATATATATATGTATAGAGCTATTGTGGGACCGCAGAACAAAAATGTTTTACGTTGACGAATGAATGTGCTGCTCAAAGGCCGCCTCGTGATTCAGTTGGCACGATATTTGAGATATCGCAGTATATTTTCATGCAAGAAACTATACATAAGATTGCTGGAAACTTTTCGAAAGCCAACAACCAGTTTCGCCCTTCTTTGGGCTTGCACCTAACTGATGAGCCCCAAGAATAGCCAAACCGGCCGTGGGCTGACGAGGAGTTCTCGGCAAACTTGTGAGTAGTTTTCTTTGAGGAAGCAATGAAATTTCTTTACCAGACTCCTCACTATGCGTCAAACAAGCTATGTACAAGAACTAATGTGATCTTTTTTGGAAGCCGATTGCAGAGAGTTTTGTGGTGATCAGTTTTGTGTTTAATTGAACACCTTATAGCTAGGCAACACGGGTGGGTTTCGTCAACGCCATGAAGTTAGAATACATCGCCCTCAAGAAACTTTTTTTCAACGAAAGAAAAACAATGCACACGTCTGTTTGCTTCAGAGACACTCCTTTACTTACACGGAAAGTCTCCTGATTGCGGTGTATAAGGAGACAAACTAGGATGACCGTGTAATCAGTTGGAAATATTCCACCCAGACTCAACCGACTTCGGGTATTTCGTGAGGATGACTCGCTAATGTCAAGTGAAAACTCAAATCTGAAGTAAAATGGACTTTTTCAGCGGATCTACCCGCGTTCATCTAACTCCTGGATTATGATTCTACCAAGCCTAACATTTAAAATTGCGTTGGGTTTTAAAATCTGCTCCTTTCAAACGGTCAACAAACTCAACATATACTCCCACTCTTGCCACGGATCTAATGCAGATCCAGCACACTGCCGACCTGATGCAGAAAGCAGCCACTTGGTGCTCGAAGCAAGTTTGTGTGCGCTTTTGGGATGGTCTGGTGGTTAGTGCGCGAATTTAATGACCGGAAAGGTCCGTGATTCGAACCGGACCTCCGCTTCTCGATTTCCCCTGTCTAGGCTTGGGCAACCTGGCAGTAGACCAGCCCTCGTGTTTCCTTCGGGTGGCATGGCACTTGGGCACCGAAGGGCTGTTACAGCTCTACGCGCTTCACACGTACAATTTGATCATTTTGGTTGCTGTCTTCTAAGTCCCAACATGCTGCGTTGAGACACATAAAGTTAGTGTTTGTTTTGAATCTACAATTTACAGTTTAGTTTCAAATGATATCCGAACAAACGAGCAGACCAGGAAGAACCTTACAAGTGTTCAGTATGCAGCAAATCATTCCCCTTGTTGTCCGAGGCTACAAGACACCAATGATTAGTGCACGCTGAATCTTCCGAGTTTTATTGCGGTGTATGCGAAATATCGTTTAAGAATAAGCAAAATCTTGAGGACAATATGAAAAGGTTTAATATTTTGGATATCACAGGCGAGGCAGAACATCCAGCAAACGGGTGCAGGAATCACAGAAAAGAGGGAACCCATGTTCCGAATGCGACAAGTGCTTTGCCACTTGGAGCAGTCTGTGTCGACACAAGCAATGCGTTCACCGGAATGCAAAACAACTACAGTGCCAGGAATGCGGGGTGCTATTCTCCCAAAAATGGAATTTCGATCGCCATATGAGAACAAAGCACGAAGCGCAAGTCCCACATATTTGCGAGCAATGTTTATCTACTCACAATGGATACTCGCGTCCGCAGTTTCGGCAACCTACAAATCGAACTTAATGATCGCTGTATGACCGCGTTCTCACAAAACATTGATGATCTCAATCCCCACTTTTGGAACAACTTTTAGGACAAACTTCGATCTGATCTGGTACCTGTTTCAATCAATCAACCGATCAATCAACCGAATGAATGCCGCCGTATAGATGAACGTGTTAGCTGTCATTCAGACACCGCACCGGGTTTTCTGTCAGTTAAGCCTTCCGATATGGTCGCGCAACTTCATTGACAATTTGTGTTGTAAGGCTTTACAGCGACGCAACGTGACCTACTGCGTATGGATGGGAGTATATCAACCGCTCATCGGAAATTGCAAATCTGCTACCCAGGTGAGCATACTCGACCGTCGTAAAAGATCTCTTTCAGTCGCCTCGTTTTGTTTCTCTCTCCAACTCGCTGTGAGTTCAATGATGTTTCATAGCCAGTTGTTTTCACTGGATACGTTCGCTCGTAGGCGAGTTGTTAATAGTGTTTTGAATCGGGGTGAATGCTATGACCATCAGAACAGTGCCTTTTGTTCCGCTTATATCCAAAATCCTCTTGAGAAAAATAGTTGAACACATTCTTGAAGGGAAGCGATCACCGTCGACCAGCGACATCAAGTTATAAACCTTCATTTGAATCCTAACAAGTGCGCTTTTGTCATATTGCCCACATACGGTAAATTCTTGAAAATTCTTTGGATCTCGTACCATAAACTTTATTCTGGAGAATAGCATTCATCGTGTTGTCCGTGACTGAAATGAGAGGAACTGGTTGCTGGTGATGCTTCGATATGGCTCAGTGGTTAGTGCGCGAAGTTACTGACCGCAAAGTCCGTGGTTCGAACCCGACCTCTGCCTCTCGACTTCCCCCTATCTAGGCTTGGGCAACCTGGCAGTAGACAAGCCCTCGTGATTCTTTTGGGTGGCATGACAGTTGGGCGCCGAAACGCTGTTACAACCGTATGGGCTTTCTCACGTACGTTCTGATCTCTTCGGTTGCTGTATTCTGCATCCCAAAATGCGTAGAGTTGGCGTTCGCATTGGGTCTGCTGGTTACAGCTTAGTTTCAAATTTTTCTAAGAAGTTATTTACTGCTTCAAACTCAGACGGATTTACGCGAATTTTGAGCCCCGCACACTTCATTTGGTGACTTGATTTTAGGGTGACAAAATGGGTGAACATTTACCATTATCATGTGGTATTATGTCGGCAGACACACGTTAAAAATCATCATAAGAAGGTCACTGTATCCAATGATGAGTAGATGATGTTGCAAAACAAGACAGAACTGTCTTCTGCTGTTGCGTGGAATCGTAAAGGACAGGCTCACTGTAAAGTAAAATCCATTTTATTGTGGTAATAAAGCTTAGTTGAATCGACCTGATCATCCATGCTACGCTAGTCTGAGCTTGAGTGTCGCCCAAGTAACTGTGCTGGAAAAGTGATCTGTATCGACCGGCTTTATCCCCGTGCACTCAGGTTCACCGATCATTTGGAGTCCTAAACGTTCAGTTTTCATCATCAGAAGATCAACCCCGTTGTGTCATGTATTCTAAAATATATTCGTT
>NW_008752619.1:0-3414 GCF_000715545.1 Opisthorchis viverrini | reverse complement strand
GCTCGTTTTAGATCGCAATTAGGCCAAGTGAGAGATTAGAATTTTCTGACAAGGAGGTGGAGCATTTCACGGAGAATCTGTGCTGTAACGTATTGCTTGTTTGGTTCTTCGAAATTAGACTCGCCCATATTCAGTCTATGCTCTTGGATTCACGTGACCTTCCGCCGATACACCGTAAATTCATGAACAATCAGCATGAACTTCTCCACTAGTGTACTAGTGTACTGCGGAAACGGTGATACTACTGATGATCTGTTCACTCGTAAATCCGCTTTTCGTCTCCTGAAAAGTCAGATCTATTGCGGAGTTTGTGCAGCCACTTTGTAGCATTTGCTTCGATTTGAGCAACAGTCAATGGATATTCGGGAAAGTTTAGGAGGACACGTTTAATAGAAGACGGAAATTTGGTTTCATTAATAAGATGCCTATGACAGTTTTGCTTCACTGTCCAATGGTGCATGACGGGTCAGTTGGCATTTTCTCATAAATACCTTCGCAGCGAAAGCCTTCTACATTAAACTAGTTCTGCTATGCCATAATCGAATTTGTTATATTTCCGCTTAAGGTACATTTCATGTCACAAACGACCTGCGAAATGTATTTCGACGTATGCCCCTTGTGTACCGTTGATATCATCAACTCCTCTTGTGAAGTTCAGAAAGCATATTCAGTGCTTTTACTTGTCACTTCCGTGTGCTGTTTTCAAGCAAGTATTCCTAACTAGAAAAGAAGCCGTTGTGTGTCAGATAGCGTGGAAACACGGGACAGGTGCTGCGTTCTAGTTGGAAACCGTCAGCAACGGGCACCCGCCGAATCCTCAGATGGATTCGGCCACCATCTTGGAGATAGCGGCAGAAGAATCAACCTGTCCACTGCAATCTGCTAAGCAGCCGTGGGAGCTGCTCTCACACAGACCAGATACAGCGTAACGCACGCATTATTCACGGAATTCACATGAAGCTAACACGCCTCTACAAATAATATCATTAACCACTGGTAGTTTGAGTCTCGGAGTCCCCATCCAGGGGGGCGGCATTTGCCCACCCGACTTAGTCTACTGGTCAGTGTTTTCGTACTTCGTTGCCAGGTCATACACTGCGCATCTCTCGGTCGCTTCCACTCAGCTCATTTGCACTCGGATCAGCTTGCATTAGATTCTTACCACTTAAGATATAAACACTAGTTGCGATGTATCAACTTGCAAAATGTGGGCGTATTTCATGACCAGGAGTCTCAAGCATTCAGAACATGAGGGGCGGTCTCGCCAGAGTGCAGAAAATTGCATTAGCTGTAAACGTAAAATTGTACACGTCTTCCTGGTGTGTATTTCGGCATATTTTGGGTCACATTTCATCAGTTTGTTCCGTATTAATGGGTAGTGACGATTGAGTCTTTGACGTGTCAATTTTCAGATGTTCCCTGAGAACAGCCAAATGGGCGCGCAGTGTCCCGTATTGCTCATAAACATGGTGGCTGTGTGCGTCCCTCAGATGTCGATCAAGATTCCATTGTCGGCAGAACGATGCCCCACGCGTTTCACATTGTCGACATGTCACTGTGTACCGATCGACGGTGCCGAAGGAGATTCCTCCATGTTGCTAAGCACTTTCCGCATTCCGGATATGGATGTCCTCTTGCCTCGGATTCTCGCAATTGATGTCTTGGTGTTCCGAGAGGCATATTAACTCCACCGGAGTGAATTCGCTTCCTGTGTTGTTGAAGGCCTCTCTCACTACCAAACGATTTTCGGTCAGATTATACCAGCTATCAGCAGTTCTGGCGAGCTTTTCGTGGTGTCCCTTATCCACCGACAGTTAGGGCGATGGTTGGCGGCATGGCAAAACATTGAGTGGTCCTTCCTGATGTGTTTGTCTGGTCTGGTCGTCCGTTCGGTCAGCACTGGAACAGTCATCCTCAGCTCTATTTTCTGACTGTCTATTGTGTAAATCCGCTAGTTGAATACAGGTGGTGGAGAAAACGATATCAGTTGCAATATTTTTCCGCAACAGGCATGTATTGACTTTGGTAGCAACAGACATGAATGCGAGGAATCGACATCGCGAATTGTAAGAAGAGGCTTAAAATTTTCATCGGGCATTTGTGAACTTGCACTATACTGGAAATCCGGCAAGCACTGCCCTGCTGTTTCATTCTCATTGAGAATTTTGCGCAGTGTGAGCCCTCACGAATCTCCGAATAGATTGGAAGTCGGAACCACTGCAATTGGTTTTTGAAAGCGGAAGCGCTAGATCGCGAGTAGCTGATCAGCTGTTTGTTCAATCTTCCAACACATGAAATATCTCGAAATTCACTGATCACTTACGGCGTTCACGTGACGGGGATTGTTCTTCCCTAGTCACTTGAGTGACGAATTCTCAAATCAAACGTGCATTTGACTTTTGATTTAATCCTTCCACCGGATTTGCATGTCAATTGGTTTTTCGCGAGAGACTCAGCTGAATCTCTCGTTTAAAATATTCTACAACTGAACGTGCTGTTCACGTGCCGCTAATGATTCAGTTGGCACGATATCCGAGATATTGCAGTATATTTTCACGAAGGAAACTACTCACAAGTTTGCTGAAAACTCTGACAGCCCACGAACGGTTTCACCCTTCTTGGGGCTCACAAGGTAGAGGCCTAGCGAAAACAGTCTGATTTGGGTTCAAGTAGAACATAAGTTTGATTGAAACTCGATGACTCTGCCTACCGTATGGGCCAAATCTAATGACTCAAAGTGTCGTTAGAATTGGGAACCAGATTTCAATTAATTTCCCCGCAGTATTAGGAGTAACCAGCGATGTGAGAAACACCTCTGGAACAAGGACCCGAGCAGTGTTTGCCGGATGCATTACTGCGCTAGTGTCATATGGTTTTATTGTACACCAGACGCGTATTTCGATTTTGAAGATAAACGTTGACGTTTCCGGTGGCTAGTAGATTACCTCGCCAAAATATATACCCCACCGGCACACTGTTTTACACGAATTAATGCGCACTAACTACATAATTAAACGGATTCCCCCTATAAACTGAGGCCATTACTAGTGGCTGCTTGGACGAATTTTTATTTTGTACACATAAGCGTCAACTGTAAGTTGATAATGCCCATCAAAAGATAATTTCGCCGTGTGTCTGGGTTGACCCGCCGTCGTTGCCCGTTCCATATATGGTCTTGTGGTATGAAAACGTGTCGTCTGATTTCACCTATCAAATTGGTAGAAATCAACCTGTCTGGTAGAACAAAGACGAAACCGCTAATTATAACGATGGTGTTAGGAAACTACCGCCTGTTTGTTTCGCTGGACAATGAATGAAGTCCTGGAATCTGAATACTTCTGTGTCAGGTGATGCTCACTATTTAGAAACCTATCCATTCACCGCGAGGGCACAAGTGAAATAAAGGTGCAGCAA
>NW_008752618.1:16573-17361 GCF_000715545.1 Opisthorchis viverrini | reverse complement strand
TTTGCTCGCTGCGTGACCGAATCGTAACAGTATTCCCTTTAAAATCCACCTTTACACTGTCAGCATATACGCCTACATGGGGCCCCACACTAGCCGAACTAATATCCGTTATTTATTGATTGATCAGCTTAACACCCATTGTGGTCATCTCTTACGACTTAAGGTTGTATCATCCTAAACCACTGTATTTTGATACTCGATGTGTGGACGAACTTATTCTTTGCTGAATGACGACCATTTTGTAGAGTACTGAATTCAGGCCCACCAAACACTGAAGACGTCCTTTGTCACTTTGAAGGACGTAGAGGTGTCCCACTGATGGATGATTAGCAACATCCTCGCAAGCATAGCATTGATGTTTAAGCACTGGCGCTTCTCTGCCATAAAACCGCAATTTATTTGAAAGCCTTATTTTGGGAAAAGTAATAAGAAGGGACGGAATTGTGACCCAATTCTAGGCTACCGAAATTATTCCTTGGTGCCTAAATCTTCAGACACGGGGTAGAAACTGAAAGCGCAAGCATTGTTGACGTCGGTTATCAGCCATGTCTTTCAACGTATCCAACCACGCATGCAGAGAATCACACGCATCTCATCCTGATAGGTGAGTCGCGCACTATCGAGATGCCTTGCGATCTTCTCTGTACTCGTCTGCCAGATCAGAAGTAACCCCCTCTATATTTGCGCCAGTATGATTTTTGGCGCTGAAAACAACACCTTTTTGGTAATCCATGAACTTCAACTGACCACGTAGCCATTAGTAGACGAAGGCCAGGCTTTGTTGTTGA
>NW_008752618.1:4164-7413 GCF_000715545.1 Opisthorchis viverrini | reverse complement strand
GACACATTCTTTGATGGAAATGTTCGTTGTATAACCAAAAACTCCCTTCCTAATTGTCTTGTTACGGATAATGGAGCTAGTGAACCTCATTCCTATCTACACTTTGCTGGTAGTTACGACAGAGGCTCACTTGCGACCGGCCGGTAAGAGTCTCAACGCTTCTCTGAGAACATTCGTGACCAGGCCATCCGTCTTCTTACGCCCTACTTGTTACGTCAACCAGTCATCATTGGTCGGCTTCTCAAAACATGGTCCAACAGGTTGCTTACTCTACAATGAGGAAGACTGTGGAAGAAAGCCGATTTCCACTTCAGACTACCTTCGGCTTCCACATTATACGTTCTTCTAGTCCATGCTGTAACTGCACACAGCATACTACAGTCCAAGTGGACCAATTAGGTTTTGTATGCTCGTATCGAAAACCATACGCTGGTCGTACGACGAGGCGTTTGTCAAATGGAATGCGACCATCCCGAATGTCTGGGTGTTGGTTGGAATAAACCGGGCTCAAGTGCAATTGCATCACATTTGGCCTTCACTATCATACACTGCGTCATCATCATTGTCAGCTGTAATAACCGCGCACTCGTCGTACAGTGATTGTAGCCGCCACAGGTTCGTCCACCGATGATTCGCGGAGGTGGGGTAGGTAGCTGCTCATTGGAGGCAGGGGCTGATAAATTAGTGCGTAAATACAGCACTGTTGGTGGCCTGTTAAGTGGGGGGATTGGAAAAGGAGCTATGCATTGAAGGCAATAGCTTGGATACACGAGCGCCATTTAGGGCGCGACTGGGCCATGTCTGACAATGTCTCTAGCCATTAATATGGTCCGTCTCTGGGTCTTCATCCAGGAAGGCGGAGATGACCAGCGCAACTGAGTTTGCTAGTAATGGCTTTTGTACTTCGCTGCTAAGTCATTGTTTGACCACCCATGGTTCTTTTCCACTCTTCACGTGGTTGTGCGGAAGGAGCCCTTCGAGGAAGTCGGTCGACTGGCATACGCAGCACGCGGCCAAGCCATCGCAACCGATGCGGTGTGATCAGTTCATCTATCGAGGGTGAGTTATTTCTCCCAAATACCATTTGATAAACTTCAGCATTGCTGATCCGGTGTTCTCACCAGATTCGGGCTATGCTTTGAAGGCATCGATGGTCAAATACTGAAAGTCTTTTGACGCCCTCAGCGCAGAGCGGCCAGGTTTCTGATCCATATAGTAATATGGAGCGCACCGCAGCATTGTAAACTCGACCCTTGACAGAGAAGCTGATGTCACAGCTACGTCACAGGTAACGCAGGTTTAGAAAATCTGCTCTGGCCTTCCCAATCCTGATGGAAGTTTCATCTTTCATCATACACTGCGTACCTCTGAACCGATCACGGCTGGTAGGATCTAGACTACTACCGATCGCAGGGGTACTTGAAACCCGACTACTGGATCCACAAATTTGCGCCCGAAAGAAAATTTATGACCTGTGAACCTGAACTATCCCACGAAAATTTTGGTTCCGCAAGCCTGTCTGACACCGACCTGACTAAACCTGATTCCGTGACCTGTTGATCTATCCCCATTCAACCCCCTTCCTCCGATTTCTATTTCTCTAAAGTGCATGTACTCACGATTTTAACCTGTTTCACGTGATCTCCGGTACCAAATAAATTGGTGATGTATTAGCCAAGAGGGGAAATCACAGAAAACAAGCCTTGTTCGCCACCTTCATTGTTCTCATTCAGGTTTCATAGTTAAACAGCATTTGTATTAGGAATTTTCGCTCACGCTGCCGCTACACTGGGAGTTGATATGTTGTCAACGTTGAAAAAATCAGACAGCTATGCAACAATTCCCCTTTGGTCCAGCTTAGAAACTATGGTCGAAACGACAATCGACGTTCCTTTATCTGTTGTTACAATAATGCATGTTTGTCCATGAGGAGGGAGATATAAACCTTGGTCAAAAGCCTTTTGCTGACTGTCCGGTGCATTAACGCCGGCGTGCGTTATATACATTCTCGGTGGTCTTTGCTCGTCGTCCAGTTCGACGGGGAAAGTAAGTCAGCCATTTGGTCCAAGTGAGTAGGCTGCCTTCAGCAGCTTGTGGTTGGCTTACTTCAGATCGGCGGTCAACTCTAAATACCGCCCCCTCTGGGTTGACCCGCAGGTAACGTGGTGATTGCTTTGAACAGCTTAGCCATGGATTGTGGCTTGCTCATCGACACGACGAGTAATTCAGTAGGCAACCCTGGTTATTGCCACAGGTGAGCATGAAGAACGGATCCTGAGGATTTGAGGTTTATTTCCCCCACGACGTAATGTGGCCACGAAGGATTTGCCATAAGATGAACCGTTGACTCCGATGTTATGGAGAACATTATTGTGCGTACATTACTTTGTCATATCTTTATCAATCGATCTTCAAAAATCTCGCCCACATAAAGCCGTTGTTCCTTTTTGCGGCGATGATTGGAAAGGTCAGTTTCGAATCACCTTGGTTTTCCGGGTTCGATTGTATTTCGGCCAAAAATCCGATAAAATTCCCAGACCTTTGCTTGATGATGATCAAATTCACCGAGTGGTTAGATAAACAAACCGACTACTTATCAGTAGTCCCGTTGTACTGGCGCAGTCATCCGCTCTAGGATTCTGACCCAGCTCGACCAGCATCTCAGGTTTCATTTCCACTTTGAGTTGCGGAGCAAATCTGCACCAAAAGGATTCTGTGGCTGAACAGACGATTTGCCAAAAACACAATTCATGGCATTTCGCCTTGTCAATTGGAAGTTCCTGCTGTACGGCAGCACGAACCAACGGTCCTAGCGCCTAAATCCCAGAATCATAGGGAATATAGATTGCAGTCGAGATTTTGCCCCCTCACTGACGTTAGTCTGTTCTGAATTTCCGGGACGCACAGTACGATTGTTCCGTTTTCGCCAAGCTCCCTGTTGACCAGATCTTGGTTGGTAGCTGGTGAGGCTAAGGGGCTGATGAGCGGTTCCGCCTAACTCGCATTTGTATGGGGAACACCATCACAATTCGTTCAGTCACGCAGATCACACTACTGGTTCACATGTGGACTGGCTCTTTAGGTGACGAATTCTCACGCGGAAGAATCACGTGACTTGCTGTATCGATTCTCATCAAAACGGTCCGAATAAAGACTTTGTGGGCATTGGGTTGACGTAGCATTTTTGATGTTATGTCGATCACAGAAGTCACGGATCGGGTTGCCGTTTGTCGCTCGCCGGCACCTACT
>NW_008752617.1:0-17416 GCF_000715545.1 Opisthorchis viverrini | reverse complement strand
GCTTCTTCCTTACGCAAGTTGACCGGTTACCTCCGGACGACACAACAAGAATTTCAACCTTATTTTAGCGTTCATTACGGGACGTCTTCCAGTCGTGAAGTGGCCGGCTTTCGTTAAACTATTTTTCCAGCGAAACTGCAGTGGTATACAAGGGCGCAAAATTACTTCGGTAAATTACAGAATGGATAAATTTGTTTTACTTTCAGCGTTGGTAGAACCACATCAAAGAAACTAACTGTCAGGACACAGCATTTTAACCGCCAACCTAAGTTTCTTGCGCTACCCCGTAGACCACTTAGAGGTGTGTTGTCAAAATTATTTCCCCGTTTTGCAGTTTACGCCAAACTCTACCGGTAATCTTTTTCTCCAGTGGTCATGTAGTGTGACTGTATTTTTGGTTTGTCTGACTTTCTAACTTGTCAACTTGGTTTGAAAACTTGTTTTGTAGCCACCATCAATTAAGTTCCACCACCACAGCATGAATCTCGAATAACTAATGTCATGACGTTTACGAAAAGAACCAGTGCTCATAACGCAACCTCGAGGCTTTATACGCATGATGACCTGCGACACCGTACCTCAGCTTGTTGTTAACCAAAATGGTTTAACCTCCTGGGGTCATGAGGGATGATAGAGTCTACGTTCGATAAACTATTCACATTTCCTTATTACTCAACTTGGAATGAGCCAGGCCTCAATAGCCTAAGTCTGCACAACCCTAAGAAAAAAATGCAATGGTGGTGATGTAGACGTCTAAATGCGGGCTCTGAATCCATAGCCGCTTGTAGACCAAACATGTTTGTGCATGAAATGGTATTAACAATGTTTTGGCTTAGGGTATAGGTCGGTTTCGTTGAAATCAATTTAATTACCTCTTGAGGTAGACTTCGAAATTCGCCTGAACCTTACATTAAGCCACAGAACCTCACTGCCGTTGTTGTTACAGCCAGTATAAATTCTGAAGTAAGTTATCCACTATAACAAAGTTTCTCCTCCCGTGCTCTGGTTTGAGAAAACGAAAGTAAAATACCACTTCGTAAAAGGAGGCTTATAGGCAGGTTACACGCCTGGTTGTATAGGAAATGCACCCGGGAAGTTGACAGCATGGCTGTGTGCATTGCTTACGGGAATCGAATCGCTTTGATGCCAAGTTCACAGTTGCAACCACAGGCATTTGCCCTCAGATTATCTTTAGCAGCCTACCATTTCGAACATTCTGAACAAGGGCTTGCCAGAATACTGAGAACTTGCCGTATTGTTCGACTATCAGCCTAATCCCAAAAACGATACAAGGCTCAAGTGAATCATACTCCTAAACTAAGAATTTCATTCATGCCTTTATAACCAACAGGAAATTAATCGTGTTCAATATTCCATTCGGTAACAGCAAATATCATTCCGCCAACAAATATGCCTATGCGAGAATGTCTGACACCAATACCCAATTTTCTCTGGATACAAGCACCTGTTCACTATCTGCTGCCGTTAACGCCGCGTCTTTCGAATAGATTGAAAAAGTAGACCTGTTGAAACCTGTGTGCTTACTAGCGGTCGATCAGTGGTAAACAAAAGAAAATTTCCCTGTATGAACCGTTCACTGTGTCCCACAAAGATTACATTGAAACTTCGTTCGAGATAGTTATGAAGTTTTCGAGTGCCTTATTTCAGTACTGTTAGAGTCAGTGAATGATTACTTCTCATTGAGCTATTCCTGATAGAAAACATCTGAGAATTTCAATGAAGCACACAAGAGCCTTGATTAATATGGCATTTTGTTTGCGCGAAAATCACGCCCAGCTGTATAGCGCGTTTGAAGTTGTAAATGCTCTGGGTGCTTTGGTGCTGCAGGTTTCAAATGGAAACAACAATCAATGAGCACGCTCAGTTCCTTTTAAAGTACGTGACAGTGTGGTTATCATAATATTCAGAGGAAGATGACAGAATATACTCTGAATGGTTATCTTTCAAGAAATGGAATATTTAACGGGGAGGGGTGTGAGAGCACTTCGAATCCTAAGGTATACCACACCGTTCGGGAGGACTTAGTTCATTATATGTACTCCGTGCATAGAGAATATGTTTTATCCAACCATTACAGACTATATGACGGGCAAATGGGGTAACATGATAGATTTAGCCAGTAAGTAGATGCGATTGCATGATCGCTTTTTCCAGAACTGGGTAGTCATGCACTGAGGGCAATTACTTTGCCGCGCAAGCCCCAATTAAAAGCTTGATTCAGCTGTGTCGGCTGCTGAGCTGTCGGTGAATTGCTTTTAAATGAGTTGCGTTTCAACGTCCAGTTCAAATTGGCGCCCGAATTGGCCTAATTGATCTTTTTATACTTATTAGCCACGCCATACACCGTAACTCTGTCGGCCGCTTCTAATCATTACAGAGATGGTGAGAACAGCTCTGCGAAAAACCAGGGATTCTCCAGGTGGTCTTGTCGCCGGTGAGCCAGCAGAGCTCTCCAGGTAGACGAATTTTTCCAACACTTCTATTTGCCAGTCTGAAAACATCAGGTTTGGGTTTGGTCTTACTCGGTCTTGTGGCAAAACTTTGCATTTTACAGATATGAAGCAATTACCAAAATGTGCGACATATCGATGTAGGTTAATTTAAATGATCCGCACTTCTGATGGGCCAGCGTAAAGCAAAGCGTCGAAGAACGTCCGAGGGGCAGTGTGACACCCAAAGTTCCAGAGAAAAGCACAGGACAGCATCAAGAACAAATTGAAGAGTATAGCTCCAATGAGGGCACCTAGGGCTTGCACTACTGATAGTGGAGCACTCAGGTGAAAGCTAGTTGTATACTATTCGCATAGAGTTCCCATAGAGTATCCTAATATGCGTTATATGTTTTGAAGGGGCACATATTTTCGCTAAAGCCTGGCAAAGTGTCTAGCGACTGACAGAATCAAAACTGCTCCCGGGTCAAGCTAACCGACCAACGTAGCAGTCAGGGACGCTGTCTAGGAACTTCACCAACTTTTAACATAAGTTTTGATACAAATTCGCCCAGCGAAAGTTTCAGCTTGGATCAAAAAACATATCAACTGGGCATAGATCTTTTCCGGCAATCGGTTGGGCTACGTCGAATTACGCCTGAAATTCCAAGTTGCAATGAAGGCCTATCAATAAATGCGACATCATGAATACAATGATGGAATAATACAACTGTAAAATCATCAAATCCGATGAGTTAGTCGGCTATCACTTCCGAGCTGGCTTCCACTGTGATGTGAGCCATCTGGGTTTTCACCGCCAAATAATACAAAAGGTCCACCACGAAGATCTCCATAGTATCGCGTCCACTTGTTTTGTAACTGAAAAAATACACTCGTTTAACCAACGACCACACGAGTTATTGGCTGAAATTTGTCCACGTCTTCAACATCGGCTATATCTTTGCCGTTTATGGTCATATCATGTGGTAGCCAAGCAGCCCTGACATAATAACGGTTTGGATTTTGTGGTGGCCCGTAACTCACTGCGGCTCAGCTGATTGCTGGAAAAAGTCTATACTCCATAATCTAACGACCATTCAAGGATGATTCCCGAATGCAACGAATACCAGTCTTTTGACACGCTAGTTTCTGCATGAAAATCTCGCATACTTTCTCGGAACTGATGTCATTGTCGAAACGCTTTTATGGTCGTTGGCTTGTTCGCTGAGCTAGGCAATTTGATTACAAACGCCTCATCACCGGTCGGGGTGACATCATCAGTGCGTTTTTTGGAGAGCGTAGTGGTGCGTAGAGGTGGGTTGATGGTTGTGCGTTGAGTAGTGTTGCATGTGTGTCATTATACGTGCTGCTAGCCGGGGATGACCTTTGACCGCGATTGGTTGTCCGGTCGGGCGGTTCCATTGGTTGCTCTGTTATTCCGTGTCCTCATTCGCCGATGCCCACGTGACCTTTGAGCTTTGCATCCGCCACCGTCGTAATCTGGTTGATGTTGGATTGGCCTCTGTCCTTCCGAGTCCCGGCTTGTAACCTTTATTGATTTGACTCCAAGGCGTTCCTTGTTTCTTTGTTTAAGAATGCAATATTCTGTCCTCCTTGGGTGTTCCGGTTGAAACGCTGGTCTTTTGCACGTGGAGGTGCCTGAATTGGATACAGTGCGATGCACCGGTTGATTGAACCTGCCGAGGAGTACCATGCTTCCAGAAATACTCTTTTGTGTCTTGTGTCTCCGTATGCCAAAGTTTTTGCGTTTTCCAGATTAAAATTGTAGCCTTCTTGGAGGTCGCACTTCCTGTCAGCCGCGTCGTGTTACTTTTATTCGTGTGCATAATTTGGTACTAGCGTATCCAACGTAAAATTCATTGAAGTTGTTTCAGTTGATTTGCTATATCACATTGTTCTTCTTGGTTTTGTCCCGGTTGTCCTTCGGCCCAAAGATTAGTTTCCTTGGAGCGGCATTCGGTTTGTGGGCTGCGAAGATTCTTTTCCCAGCCACTAATCTGGTTGCGAATTCTGATTTCTTCTTGACGTCAGGTAGAAGTACCCGTCTGGTAGCCTGTTCTTGCTGTTGCTGTTGTTGGGATGTCCCATTTTTCAAGCTTTTCCTGATAAAACTCCTTGGATATCCATTGTTCTGGAATACTCTGGATAGATGGTTATCTTACTTCTTTCGCATTCGTGTGGTGCCACAATGTGTCTCCGCCCTCTTTAACGGAGTGTGTACGCCACTATTCTTGTGGTTTACTGAATGATTGCTGTTGTAGTTCAGTGTTTGATCCGTATACGAAGGTTTCCAGAGGCCTTTCGACCTTTCTCTCCAAAAATGGTTTCGACTTTTTCCCTCTATTTAGATTGTAAGCATGATATATTCAAAGCTGGTTTTGAGCAGTGCATGTGCGTTGTGTACTACTTACTGATATTATGCTTTGTTTTCAACCGTCCTTAGAGGAGCAGTCAAACTGTCCACCACGGTCTTGTCGCCTTCTCTTTTGAGTGCAGGGTGCGGAACGTTCAGGTGTCTTTCCTTTCGCTTTGGAAGAGTGACACTATAAGTTGGGATGGTGATGTAGACGGCGTACTGGCGTCAGTTATCCTTCCAGATTATTTGGGAGCGAATCCATGGATTGTGTTGAAAGATGCCAGCCGAATTGCGCTTTGCTCTGTTTTGCATGGCTCTCCAGGTGATAATTTTGAGTCACTTAACGTTTCAAATCATTTCATTTCTGGGAAAAAATAGGCCGCAGCTTTTGTATGCGTTGTAAATCATACTTACTTCCTTACTGTAGCTTCCTAGCCAGATAGGTTCCATAGCGCTGATTCTTGAAATTTGTTGATGATTTTGGAGGAGGTTGCTCGGCTTTGGCCCGCGTAATGCTGACGGCTAGCGAAGTGCCGACCACACAATGTGATGATCGGTGTCAAGTTGCGTGCCACAGAACGAACGGCAGCACACGGTTGCGGATACCAAAGGGTAAGTGATAGCCACATAAACCAGCTTAGCTGTGACTGGCTTGTCGCTGGTGACCTGCATGTGATTCTGTATGGGTGTGCGTGCTGCGGGTTCGTCCAACCCGGAATGGATAATATTCAGCTTACAACTAAAGTAGTTAGTTCCCACGTTACTCCAGTCATTAAGCCCTAACAAAAAAGCCGTCATATTATTGTGTCTTCAAGACTTATTCGTCCAACTGGAGCCCAGTCATCACCCACCAGAATGACTTTACTCTCTAGTCTTGCTGATCTCAACCCAAACTCTCATTCTCACTTATGGGATCGCAGTCCATCAATGCGTACATCGATAGCGCACAAACACTGCGTACCACACCTAACTGCCCTGATCACAGTTAAACTGGACAACCTTAAGCTCAAACACTGATTTCTTACTTGAATCCAGTCCAGGATGACGCTTTCAGACATAGAACTGGTTGCACTCCCTTACTGCGGATATTCAGCACTGCGTCACGATCAATCGATTGCGCGAGAGCTCATCTCAAGCTACATGCTGCATATTCCTCACATAAAGTTTTGTGTGTATGTTTCCTAGACGCAGCATTCATCGATAGAGAGAGAGAAATTAAATTCCCAAGCAGAACTGTCCAATGCCCAAGACGAGCGGGAGTTCGGACTTGAAACGGTGCAAGACTAATGTCTTTGGGGCTTGGCAAAGAGGTGTGTTTTATAATGGTGGGCAATATTTTAGACACAACGATTATTGGGGGACTGGCGGGGTCGAACTTATGTTTAGCATTAGTGAAAGGGTGAGAACTGTGTCTGGTTGGAGGCATGTGAGCAAAGGGCCGCAAGGTCTCGTAAAATTTCCTGCTTCCTGAAATTTAAATGGGGTTTAGTTAGGGCAATAGCGAAAGTTCAAATTACAAGCTAGTGGGAGAATGCATGATTGTGCTCAGGAGCCATTCTCTCGAGCGATGATTCGAGGCAACCTTGGTTGAGGTTTGCATGAGTTCCCCTCCGCTAGGCCAAAGGCTCACTGTTCTGACCCACTTGGTTGCAGAGGGGAAAGCTGGTCCAGGGCGCCTTGATTAAAGTGACCCCCAAAATTGGGTGCATTTAAAGATAACTAGGTTACAAACCTATAAAATAGTGATAATCTTTGATGGCCCATTGGCGGTTAAAATAAGGCTTCTAGCAATGTTCGACAACTTTTGAATATGTGGGTTAATTGTTTCACATGATATTGTCATTGCAACTGGACCAGTGGCATCAACAAAGTTGAATACTGGGACACTATTTAATCCAAATCCGGGACTGAACTTCTGAAATAAACGTATTTGAGGCACTCAGTTTCTTAATCCTTTATGGTGTCTAAGTTATTTCATTATCCTAGCTACCTGCAAATAAGACCATTCTTGGCCACGAGCTTTTGAAAAATATGGAATTTATATATTGCCATTCGGCTGCGTTGTTAGCATATTCTTTTCCGGTACACATTGACATGGTCGGCAAGTAGGAATTTCACCCTGTTTATCATGAAATGTTCATTGGAAATGTGGAATCTAAAAAACCGCCGATGTCCTCCTTGGAATTGGAAACGTTCAGCCTATCAACTGGAAGGAACATTCGTTATGTTAGAGAGCACACTTGATTGCGGGAGTGGTAACGTTCCATAATTAATGGGTAATGCCGCCAGCTATCCACGCTTCATACAAAAGGTGCGGACAAACTTGTATGGTTTCATTCAATATTAAGAATTGGCACGTTGCATGCACAGGTAGAGATGCAGATTGGTGCAACAGTTCCAAAAGGGGTGAAAACACATCTCATATTTAATCTAGCCCCAATAGGTATAAGTAGGTTCAGTTATTTGGGCAACATGGTCAGTTGTATAATATCCCAATTTGTACCGTAAAAGCACTCAGTGTTAAGACAAGATAAGACGTAGAACGCAAATTTTTGGTCGGTCAAAATTATGATTCAATCATAAAGCAAGCAGCAATCTCCAAAGGCCTTTGCATACGCGTTCCTGAGCTTAGTTGACTGTTCAGCAACCCTGTTCCCGTAAAAAGCTTCTCGGCCGTGCTTGACTTTTATTCTGTCTCATTATGCCGTATTGGTTCCAAAATACATTCTGAACTATGAGGCACGTTAATAAAATATTTTTCGTGACTCATGGTAAGGAATGCCATTTTTTTCCAAAAGACTGACAAGAGTATAAGACCATTTTTCCGCTTGGCTAAATTGTGCTGGATGCAGCTAGCGTTATTACGTATGGCCGGCAAGCACTAAACCATCAAACAAATAATGCAACACACGAAGGCACGCGGGCAGATATGTCTGTGAGTGACCGCAATATGCATTCTGACAATATAAGGCGTACGTTTAATTTCGTGGTAAAAACCACAGCCCTTGTATCCCATTGCTAATTTTAGTCTGTGAGGTTGGTACGTGACATTACCTAAAAATGCAAAGTAACCCAATACTGTGTGAACGTACAATCGCGTTATAGTCGAAACAATTGATGGTCTCCAAGTTATTTGCATTGTGCAGCAGTGGTGCAATATTGTACGTTATCGCAATTCTGTGGGTAATCTTGTGAATATATCACATACTACTGAGGGAAATATCCTCTAGGCATGTGGGTTTGGGGACAAACATGAAAGCAACACACTCAGTGCTCGCATACATCACCTTTTTCTTAACTCTAAGTGGCAACCTCAGGTTAAAATGGAGGATTGTATCGGTGACGTCTACCAACTATAGAACTATACAACCGTAAAGCCGCTGGCTCTGTGCTGCGCACGAATTATTGAATTAAGTTGACTGATTTTCAGTATGCTTGGACCTTCGGTTCTTTAGAAGAAACATTTTGTGCATTCCAAAGTGATCCAATATCCCACGTTAATTCAGCTTCATTATATCAATCATATTCTTATCATATGCACTGACCCAAAATAGCTGGTTAATGTAGACACATAACACCTGGACTGCAAAAAATATCCACACCTGCATTGTAAATGCAACGAGGATATTGTCAGAAAAATTCCCTGACCGACGTTTGCATTTTTATTGGCCTGGTGGCCATTACTAATGTGAAACGTTTCATTGGACAATCGGGAGGTGTAAAATTTTGAAAACCTACATTTTTAATTTATAATTTCTGGATGTATTTTCGTTTATATCATCGAATGCTAAGCTAACCTACAGGTGACAATCATACCCAAATGAAGATTGGGGCTCTACTGGATGCAAGCTTAGGGTCTATCTGGTATCAGAAATCCAAATCAGTTCACAAAAACTATGAGTAATTCCTTGCAAGCTCTAGATTTATACACCTTATTTAGCACCATAAAAAAACACAAAATCAAGATTCACACTGAGTGCCTCATAAAGTCTCTTTTGGGTTACTTAATAAAATAACAATATAATAATGAAATGAAAATCACATTGTTCGGGCCGTGAATAGCTGCCGAATACCGCGTCGAGAATTCTGTGCCAGTCATTTTTCGCGTTGTGTTTGTTACCGGAAATAGTTAGGCAGATGAACTCGACACTGCTTTAATTATAGCATTAGTAGTTTATAACACTTTTGTTTCCATTGACATTTTGACGTTTGCATTTTTATTGGCCTGGTGGCCATTACTAATGTGAAACGTTTCATTGGACAATCGGGAGGTGTAAAATTTTGAAAACCTACATTTTTAATTTATAATTTCTGGATGTATTTTCGTTTATATCATCGAATGCTAAGCTAACCTACAGGTGACAATCATACCCAAATGAAGATTGGGGCTCTACTGGATGCAAGCTTAGGGTCTATCTGGTATCAGAAATCCAAATCAGTTCACAAAAACTATGAGTAATTCCTTGCAAGCTCTAGATTTATACACCTTATTTAGCACCATAAAAAAACACATCATCAAGATTCACACTGAGTGCCTCATAAAGTCTCTTTTGGGTTACTTAATAAAATAACAATATAATAATGAAATGAAAATCACATTGTTCGGGCCGTGAATAGCTGCCGAATACCGCGTCGAGAATTCTGTGCCAGTCATTTTTCGCGTTGTGTTTGTTACCGGAAATAGTTAGGCAGATGAACTCGACACTGCTTTAATTATAGCATTAGTAGTTTATAACACTTTTGTTTCCAAATGTTTGACATTTTCGTGCCGGTTATGGGTGTAGATACGCAGAACGTCGCCAAAGTAGATGATTTGTAGCGTGCGGCATGCACCCAGACAAAACGTATCCTAGTGGTTCTTCTCACGCTTACATTTATCATTTGATTAGCTCAAACAACATTGTTAAGTATACAGCAGAACGGGGAATAATGCAAAGCTTCTCCAAGAAAATACTGTAGCAATTGTAATTTCTAAACGAGAAATCAACCTGGGTTGCAGATGAGCGCCTGCATAACCCTAATTGATATGCAAATGAGTGTATTTGGCAAAATCAATCCAAATTGAGCTAAGTAGAGCATAAGGCTGACATTAACCCATAAGGGCATCCACCTGATATGCCAGCATCAATGCAGAGTTTATAACAGCCAAGTGAGTGGTGTAGTTCTTCCGTATAACGTGAGTAAACGGTGCAATCTGCGCTTTTAGGACAGGTATTTTAACTGCTGAGCACACTCAGAACCATAAAATATCCAACGCGTAGCTCCCTTGGGTGTTGAGTTACAAAAAGTTGCTTGTTCATAATGAAGATTCGGACACCGATTTCTACCCTAATATTACTATTATCCGTTGCTGCCGCCCATTTGAATAAGGAAAAACGACCCATTTTAGAAGATTTACATCGTGCTAAAAGTATGGTATTACTGAACGCCAATTCACGTGCTAGCGAAATGTTATTCCAGAATTCGAACCCATGTGAAAATAAGATTTTCGTTTATATTCAAGAAGTGCACTGAACTGAAAGACGAAAAATGTACAACAGACTTATACATCCGTCTTAGCTTAAGTGAATTTTTCATAACAAGGCCATCGGTTACTGACTTCTCAGAAGCAAGCTGAGTGCGCAGCAACTTTTACTATTCAGAACATGTCCAATAGCTAAAATGTTGACGACACTCGAGCTTTAACTGGGAGGATAAACAATCATTGCTAGCGATGTCAGTGAATAAGCATCACACACTTTATCATGGAAATTATTATCACGATCAATAATTGGTTCGGCTTGTAAAATACGTTCAAAATGTGCGCAGCAACTTTTACTATTCAGAACATGTCCAATAGCTAAAATGTTGACGACACTCGAGCTTTAACTGGGAGGATAAACAATCATTGCTAGCGATGTCAGTGAATAAGCATCACACACTTTATCATGGAAATTATTATCACGATCAATAATTGGTTCAGCTTGTAAAATAACGTCCAAAATAAAAGACGAACTTGAAATGACACCAGGATAATTTTGAAACGCGCTGAGGTTATCTCAGTCAAGGAACCAAGCCCTCGGTTATTGAGGTTCACGGGTCTCACATCCACAAAAAACTCCGCATTTGCTCCACGATTTGCGTTCGGTTATGTTTGGTAGCATGCATTACCAACAAAGGTGAGACGTAGTTGACAAAACGCCGACAGCACCAGAACCTCAATTTGGTTTACGAGAATACAAATTTATATTTAGAACTAACATAAATGACAGTTATGCAATTTCGGGACATTCTCAGTACTAATCTCCGCCTTTCCTTAAAACAAATATAAGGCAAAACATCCTCAACTCCAGGCAGTGTAGGTGAAGGACTTGTGCTTGCATTATTTTGGTCTTTAATTTACATGCAGCGTTATCTACGCAAATGAGATTTTCTCGTCTGGGCTCATCTCCAATATGCTGATGGTGGTATGTGTCCAGTGATTTCTTCAATAACGCTTTTATTGATCCGCCTGTTCGTAAAGGATGCGCAAAGCCTGCAGGTTGTGGCGGTGAGCTGGAACGGCGAGGCACAAAGTTATTGCCAATGTAGAGAACACCTGGGGCGAATCTACTGCGCGTGTTACATCTATATCAGCCTGTATTTCTACCAGTGTTTCCCTTTGGGCTTCGACTTCAATGCAAGCGTTGTCCCGGTCGCTTACTAAGACGAAGTAAACTGTTTAAGCATATTATAATTGGCCAGTTTCGAAACCAAAATCAGGGATTTATGTTTACTAAAGTATGAACACGCATATACGTACAAAAATTGTCAATGTGAAGAATAATACACCAGCACTGTTTATCATTTCGATTCTTATGCCTACTGAAGGATGACACGCTTCCCACACGAGCACCAAAACCCTTTATCACTATTTAAATTTCGCCACATTTAAAATGGTTATTATTAGTTCTGACGTGGAGTTGGTGGATGTTGGGGAGAAACACCAAATTTGACCCAGTGGACGTAATCCAGTAGGCCGCAGGATAACACGCAGTCCTTCGTGGACAAGTTAATGGTTCTTAGCTCTACCAGTCCTGGAAAATTGGACACTCCTTTTTTGTAAAGAGATTATTGCCAACCCAAAATGATATGCTAATCAATCAGAAAAGAAATGCTCGGAGCGCTTAACTTAAAGAAAATTACTACTTCAACGGCATCCAGTTGTACTCATTGTGCAAAAACTTGTTATCTTGCAAATTACAAATAGTTCGCTATCTTTGTTATCCCAGGAGCTCATTAGAACGAAAGGCCTTAAGCCATGCTTTAATTGAGTGAAACCTAACTATCAATTCGTTGAGACCCACATCCCCTCACGCCTCGACATCCAGAAACGTATTCAGTCGCATCAGCATCTTCTAAATGACGCAAAACGTAGGTAGAATAGTGCAACTATAGGGGCTTATGTAAACTCAGAATAGTCGGGCGCGCTGTTTATCCAAGAAGTAAAACCAGGGGAACAATGGCTTTGGTGCAGCTCCACTGGCTTGGCAAAGGGGCACTGGATTAACGCATGGCCTACTGTGGAACTGTCAGCTGATGCAGCTGAGCAGCCTTGAGCCAGAGATGAAGCATTTCGAGTATAAATTTCGTTGCTAAATGACCCAGTGAGTAAGGATGCTGAAACGTCATCTTTAGTTTTTACTTGACAGATATTTCGCCACTGTGCAAAATATTCGTTCACACTCTGTAAGCAAGGATTAAACACGTATGACGTATTGCTACAGAACTTAGTGCATCCTGCAAATGTTCACCCTTCACGGATTCCTAGGGTAGCTGTTCAGCTTCCGATAAGAGGCCAATTGGGTTACGAAATAAAGTCCCGGTTCTCCAAAACGTCCATGTTTATATCTACTGGCCCTTGGCTGGACGGTTTTTAAATCAGGCCTCCATAGATCACTCCATTTTTTCATCACATAGCCACGCATCAAGGATGCAGTTTTGAGGACTTCCGAAACTTATTTCGATGAAAATGCTGGTGAAAGCCAGACCGGAATATTCAGACACTGAAAGGAACAAAGCAAAGTCTCCTACGCGTACGCCTGACGCAGGATCCTAAAGATGTTTGGAGTACACGGTTAAGATACCAAAGGCTTTTGAATCATCTAACACCTCGAAATCCCGCACCGCTGAAGACGCCACTATGTGAACATGTTTTCTTGTGACACAAGAAAACAAGAAAACACCTAGCATGTAGGGGTGACGACAACGTGTGCTAACAATGAACGAAGAATTCACTATCACGCTAATAAGCCTCGCTTACAGAAAGATAGAGCATACACGTTTTTCTTATGGGTGAGTCTTTTGACGCCACCGCCCTCTGTGGGCCACAGACTTGCAAAGCACAGTCTGAACTTGGCATCTCTAAATTCGTTACAATTGGAATGTTATTTTCTATGTTTGCAACTAGCACCTTAACACCTTATTCTTTGGTTCGCCTTGAAGTCTAATTCAGCATGTCCAAATTGAAAATTCAACGACCGCACAAACAGTGGGTGAAAGTTCAGTCTGGCGGAGGATTAAAAGATGGGGTCTCCAGGTATGTCTGAAAGTTTAAATTTCGGGTACGTAGTGCTTCGATGGATGCTTCTGACGATCAAATTGTGAGGTTACCAATCTAATATAATTCTATCCAGAGACAAAACTTGATTTTGATGGGTTTGCAGTTATTGAATTTCCATCAGCAGCATCTGAACAGTCAGCACTCCAGGAATTACGACACACAAGGACTGGCGACTCTTTAGCATTCTGCTCTTTCGTTAGGTCTACACTTAATTACTTTTGTTGGGCCTAAACTCAGCATTACGCCTGTCATTAAAATAAGGCTTGTTTATTTATTCATATAGAACTGCAAATACACGGGAGCGGACGAATTCAATTTGAAGACAACGAGGTTATTGACGACCACTAGGGTGTGAATTGGAATAAACACTCATGATCTGGGTAGGAGAACCGTGGATTTCAGCGACTTTGACTTGCTGCTGGGAAATCCCTGATGGTCCCGCTCATAGACTTCTCATCGGCGGTTTCAAACATCGCCAAGAATCCTGAGGGTACATGCTGCAACCTTGTTACCAAATGCTGCGAGCAGTCTTCCGTGAGATTGTGGTGACTATTAGATCTTTGTCTGTGTTCCTCACTGCCGTGAGGAACCGTCTGCATGCACCTACAAAGATCCAGATTCCTTAGACCTCCTAATTCCGTCGGTTGTTTTTATTTGGGAAAGCCAATATAAGCAATGGATCTGTTAGGCTTTGGGGAAAAAGACAACCCTTATTTGATGTCTCTTTGAATCGACGGTTAAAACGTACCTTCACAGTTTTTGAACTAATAGATGTAGTACCTGCAGGACGTTTCAGTAGGACAGTTCAAATTACAGAGTGGCAAAATTCCAAGTCGCGTACTTTAAAAAAGAGGTCTCATATGGAGGCCAAACCCGCAATAGATGGTTCCATTTTGAAAGCACCAATGAAGTCTACATTTGGTATAGTTACATTTGTTACATCTGTCCGATGAAAGAACTAGATATCAACCAGGTGCTCACTCACATGCTCCGAATCGGAGGACAGGTTTTTTGCTAGGGTAACCGTAATATTCTCGCGCGGGAAATTTCCTGCACACAGAATATGGAACTGATAGACTAAGGGAACATACACATTCTCAAAAGTGGTGCAGATTCGTCTCCTCTATTTCTTACTGTGCACAGCTAGGTTCCCCACTTGATTGTTCCCGTCAAATACTCAAATGTCTCTTCCTGTTCATACCAGAACTCAAGCTATTGTTTGTCTTTGTCATCGCGCATCTAGTTCAGTACAAAGACTTGGGCTTGGTTGCATTGTATTTATCCAGTATGAACCTTGGAAATACTCTTTTCTTTTGAGTGAATCTAGATGTTGTCTGCGTCTGTTCATCTTCGGCCTGTTCCATCATCCTAACTCTAACGCGTTCATTTTCTTGAATTTGTTGTGGCCTCTTTTTATTCATTGAATCAAGCGATGATTTCATGTTTATGTGATATCGGTAGATTTTTAAAAAGTCTTTTATCCTGCTGATTAAAATTTTGCATTTATGTGCTTTATTTATAATTTATCCTCTACCCGATCATGCAGATAATGACTGAATACTGTTTTACATTATAGTGTGAATTGGAGTCTCGTTGAGTGTCGATATCTTTCAAAGCAACATACAAACATACATTCACCTGTTCTACTGTCTCACTGCCGAGTTAGTGACTGAAGTGAACGATTATGTTGCAGCGCATGAACTGCAACGATGTATATATTTCGAATTGGTCAAGCACATTTTGTTGCATTCCGATTGTTAAGGTCCATAGTGTGACGAAATGCTGTTTTGTTATAAACATAAAACGCTCAAAGATTCTGGCTTGGCGACGAAAGGTTTATTGCACTCAATACCTCTCCCAGATAATGTAGTGTTAATTGTTAATTGTTCGGAATTTTCGCGGCAGTATTGTTGCTCATTACAGTTCATGGTTTACCTGAATCAGTATTTCAAATGCAGCTGGATGTAGGAGCAACTGAGAAGCCATGAAATTCCATAGGATCTCCTATCCAGAGGCCTACATGTACCAGTGACTGCTTCACCAGTTGGGAAGCCTCATGCACTCTTGATAAGTTAGAACGAGTCAGATATCTTAAGTCACCAACATCCATAGACGCGATTTTTCTTTTGTTTTATCAGACTGACGTCAAGCTGTCACCCAGTGGCAACACGTACTACAAAGTCTTGGTCATATAAGGTTGTGTGACGCAGGAAACATCAAGAAGAATTTGGCGAGTGACCCAAGCAAGTTGACAGGTTTAGTTTTGCAAGCTCTTGTGACAACTGGGTGTACCAGTAACTTCGTAATGCCTATTTCGCCGGAATATAGTTGCTACGTAACGTAGATTTCTTTTGATGCCCAGTGCCTACAACGATTCCATCTGTGTAAATTTTATTCACGACCAAGTGGCATAACTTTGAATAATCGTGTTTCTTGCCATTCTTTTGTGTTTGAAAATCGCCCCTTGTTTACAGCAATTCGGTCTGCAAACTTCTTCATTTTAGGCGCATTTATAGATCATTTTTCTTTTACCCGCCGTTTTGAGAACATGCCTAATTTTTCGCTTCGGTCGATTTCCCGGATGTTTTGTTGCGCACCTATTATACCCCTCCTTTTACAATGTTCGCTCTTTGTTTGTGCAAGTAAATGCTCTCCATTCAACTTTCGATTTCTTTTGAGTATACCTTGGTGTTCCCCCGAATCATGTTTATTTACCGAAATTTTTCCAAGCAGTAACATACAGCACTGACCATGCTATACAATTATTTTTGGAATGAATTGCTTCTCTACAAGTGGATCAAGGTGTAAATCACAGGTGTGCATAAAGTTCATCCATTATTTAAAGAACGACATGTTTAGTGCTGACGCTGGATTTGGAAACGCGCTGAAGCTTCTCGATCGCCTCAATGGCGCTGCAGCTGTCATCAGTCGAACCGTTCTAAAAAATGCGAAATTCTTTTCTCGAAACATGTTTGTTGATATTCTTTTATCGTCAGAGAAAATCTTGCCACTTTAGCGCGCGCGGTGAATGCGTTTCACGCCTTTCAACATTGTTTTTCAAATTTTCATACCACCTTGGGAATGAGTTTGCGACATTCTAATGTGATCATTTTTGTGCCGTATATTTTACGCCTTTTTATGAGTAAAGGGAGGGGGCGTTAGAGATGTCAAATCTAGTTTAACGGAACATTCGTCATGATGAGTGATAGCACTAACATGAGAATTCAAAATATGATGTAGTTTCTGACCCAAGCATAATCCAGTCACCCTATTCACTGCGGATGCAAATAGTCCTTGATGTGCTTAACAATTGGCATAGGTTCTAGTGTAATGCCGCAGTCTTTTGCGGTCAGAAGGCGCCCTCATAACGCGAAATAGGCCGTCGCGAGGGGAACTCTAGCACTCTGGCCGACCACCAGGAGACCGTGAGGCAGTAAAGGCAGCCAGGATGGGACCAGCTCATGGCAGTCGTTGAATCGGGCTTTGTTGGGACTGGAAGAAACGTCACGCCAGAAGTTGTCTTCTGATCGCTTCATTGAAGGTGCGCATCTACGCTGAATGCTTAGTTGAGGTTGGGGAGAGCAACTTGCCAGTTGAGTGTGGAGGAGTTGGCGCACTCTGCATGGGTATTAGACGAAGTGCCACTGCCCACTCAGCAGTCACATAAGAGGGATACTTCATCTACGAAGGGTCTTCGGACCAAAGTGGAACATCTAGGCAAACAGCGTACAGCCATTAAGACCGAATCGCGATGGCAGACTCGAACGAGCAGATTCTACATATCTGGTGCACCTAGTCAATGACGTCGTGCCCAACTACCTATTGATAATAACGCTTTGGATTATTCCTCTATCCCCGGGTGGGTTACGACTAGTGCAGTGACAGCTTGCCATACAGGCCGTTATCGAGTAAGACGAGAAGATGGAGCTGAGCTTAATTGACACAGTCTTAGGGATATCATTGATACCGAAGAGGACCGAAGCTGAATGCAAACCGTGCGCATTAGCC
>NW_008752616.1:16745-17418 GCF_000715545.1 Opisthorchis viverrini | reverse complement strand
AGGCAGGATCGACGCTTAGACCTCAATTCTTTCTTAAAACACGATTGTTTGTTGCAGTCAAATAGAAGCCTTCTCGACTTTTGCGAATATGTTTTGTCTAATGATCTTGAAACGGTGTGGCAATATTTTATAAACCAACCCGAACGAATTAGCTAGTTTCTATCCATTAGGTGAACTGCAATCATACTCGTTCAATGTGCATTACACAGAACCCGTTGAAACTATGCCGCTACCGCATACGAACTTGGACCCATGTGTTTTTGGATCACAATGGTCCCCCCCTAAATGGGACCTCTTTTGACTAGATCTAATGAGCAGTCAGTTTTTTGCGTCCTTTGCCGGCACAAACCGGCGATGACTTCAGAGTTAGGGCGCTCATTTAACCATATGTTCACAGTAACCTGAGAACTATTATTGTCTGATGGGAAGACTACAGCACATGTATGGCAAGGTATATACGGTATATATTGTACGTGTACTGTATATTGCAATATATATATTATATACATATTGGTATATTGGCAAGCACAATTCAAGACTGCAGCTCAAACATCAGGAAATATCGAGGTTGCTCGTTAGCTGTAAGTCTGGAACTGAGTTTTCGGGGAATGCCCTGTTTGAGGAGTTCGAGTGATCCCTCGATAAAACTTAGATAAATGTCACCGTGTCTCGA
>NW_008752616.1:15546-16427 GCF_000715545.1 Opisthorchis viverrini | reverse complement strand
CCTCTGTCCTTCTGCAAGCCGTAACTTGAACGAAACAGCTTAAACTCACCGTGGTCTACGTTCACCAGTAGCGTTACCTTGTCTTTGAACGATGAAAAAGCCTGATTGGTTTGTCTCAGTTGCGTATGTGAATTCACATCGCGCTTACGTACTATCAGTATAAATACTCCTGCCATGCTGGCCATAAACTATCCAGCTTTTCGACGTTCCCAGCCAATTATGCCAGGTAAGATGCTTTATGCAATCATTTCATACGCTTCACATCACCACAGGGTGCAACTGCTGCAAGGACGGAGAATGCAAATGTAGCTCTGGATGTTCTGACTGCCAGTCCAATAACTGCAGTCAGTGTTCGGGCAACTGCTGTGGAAAGTGATGCCTGTTCACACTCATTTAATGCCCTGTATGTTTTGTTTGATTCATAAAATGTCCCTTTAAAAGTACTTTATGTTTTCTTCGTGAGTTCGGGGGTTAGCATCCGGCTTTGCCTTTGGTTAGTTTCATCCCCGTACTTTCAGGTCAGAAACGAAGCAAGGTGAAAGTTTACGTGGACATTCTAACGTGAACTGTCCCTAGTATGTTTATTTGTCAGCAAACCGTAACCAGAAGAATACAGTATCAATCCATGCAGAACTACGTAAGCAGCTACATTAGTTATGTGTGAGTAGACAAACTGTTGGCTCTGCTCTCATCGAGGTTGATGGTTCCATACAATCCGAAATTTTGGCTTCTTTATCATAATGCTCGGTTTCTTCATGAGTTTTGTAAACCAGCTTCCTGACGACTGTATTCCGCATGTGATTGAATATCTTGATTAGCCTGGGCCGTCGAAGTGCTAGTTACATGAGCGAAGTTGGCTTTCGTTCAAGATGTTTTTGACG
>NW_008752616.1:14441-15158 GCF_000715545.1 Opisthorchis viverrini | reverse complement strand
GTACCCAAATAGTTAGATCTGTCCCTTCGACGAAGACGTCACTGCAGGTTCGCAAGAGATGTTGGAAGAAATAAATGGGTCGGTTACAATTTTGGACGTGAATATTCCTATTAGTTCATGCTGACTCTACTTGAGTGCATCAAGTGATGACCTCATCGTCTGGCCTGGATCACCCGCAATTTGTTATTCGTTAGTTGGCAGAATTAGATACCACTCTATATTGCCAAGGTCCGTCACAAAGAGAATGTATATTACCTTGTTTCCAATGCCTGTGTGCCTCTGTGAGCCAATGATCTATACTGGGAATAATCCTGCGATACCCACAGTCTTTCATACCAAGTTAGTCATCAGCTGAAAATTTGAATGACATAGTTCCTTATCCCTCTTGGTTTCATTTTTAACAAGTGTGGCGACTTGCTTGTACTGATATGTCCCGCCAAACACCGCTGCCATGTGGTCAGGATTTTGAGCCAAAGGCTTTAATCCGGGGCCCTAACCATCCTACTGCCTAGGTTTGAGTGTCTAGGTTTGAGTATAACCGGAATTCCCACAAAAAACGATAATGTCATGCCACACAAGTCATCGAGTGTTGTCACCGGCCTGATCGTCTTGCCTGCTGCGTACAACAAGTAAAACTGCGAACAAAATAGGTTCCCTCTTATGGCAGCAAAGCATCAGAGTTTGAACACTGACATGCTGCAGAACAAGATGATGATG
>NW_008752616.1:0-4823 GCF_000715545.1 Opisthorchis viverrini | reverse complement strand
CTCCACTAACAGGCCAATGATTGTACCACCATAATGAGCGACAGACTTTCGAAAGGTCCCCATTGAGGAAGGACGGTTCCTTTTCTTGGACCAACAGAATTCCAGTTCACAACACTGCATGGTTTTTCTTGTAAATGGTGCCAAGAATCATTTTTTTAAATGAGATCTTCGAAATCCGTCTGCTGTTTAATGGTTTGGTGCCACAGAGGACCACGGATAGATTTTGGCTGCATCCTAGTCGCGGTAGTTAGTATCGTGACTGTGAACCATTGCAAACACAGATAAGTACCAAAATTAGACATTGGTCGTCAACTTTCAGTTCCAGATGGTCCTATTATCTACCTCAGTGTCTTCCTTCCATGAGCGATTCTTTTTTTAAAATCACCCAAAATAGCTCAACATTCACAGTCGAATCCATGATGATCGACATTTACGCGTCAAAATCCTCACATTGTGCTTGTTGAGGGAACGTACACACTTAAGTGGCTAACTGTTTCCCCCCTCCTGCCAGTCGGAGCCAGATAAGGATGGACGTAGTTCAGATACGTCAGTGCTCTTACACTCACCTGATTAGCCATCAAGAATCACGTCAAATCTTCCAGCTGTCTGTTTGGTAAAGTCCTAGGCCGGTAGAATTTGCAAATACGTCTCCGCTCTTTCCAAAAGCTGAGCCATCGCGTTCCAGCAAAGCCATCGTATGGAAACGGAGGTTACATGCCTTCGATTTTTTCCGTCACTTCTGTCAATATGAGCTCTAATATTTCAGGAGTCAGTTAGTCTCTTTGCTTTTGGTGGCCGGTGTCGCTTAAAAACACCAAGTGTCGCACCGTTCTAACCAAGTTTCACGCTAATTAAGACAAAGACCGAGTGATTCATATTGCGGCAACTTTGCTGATCTGGCTTCTTGGACGTGGTGCGTCCCGAAAGTGAGTTTTGTTTAACTCATAATTCCGTTTAAAGCCACATCTGAGTTCAAGTTACCTACAACTCCTCAGTTGCTTGACTAATTTGTTCGCATTAGACAAAGGTCACGGTCAACGTTCGCGCCATTGAAAAGTGGACTTTTCCAAATCGTCCTTTCCGATAAGCGGACTGTGCTTCCATGAATGGAAAAATGTTGACCAATATGCGATCGAGCATCACCGCATCTTCCCTAAAGTGATAAACTGAGAAGCTTATGTTTGTCAGAGTGCTCTCCATTGGACATCTAACGTGACGAATAGCTTTCTATTCATTGAATTCCGTAGATTCATTGCGATGTTGAAACTCGACTCCAACAACAAGGTGCCAGCTTCTGGCAATGCATGACAAATCGCGGCCTTGTTGCAGATGACTGCTGCCAATTCAAGATGTTATGACTGTTGAAAGATTTTCTCTAAACGTGACAATTCTCAAGAATGTATTTCGGGTCATGTTGGTGTAATTTAAGTCATTACAAAGAGTGATTTGCACAATACTGGTCTGAAGAACCTAATCGCACCGAATCAAGATCTCTCGGATACACATTCTGAAATAAGACAGACAAAACAAAGCCGATGCCACAACACGTTTACAGGATCACAAGGTCCAGACTGACCTTGTCTAAAAGCATTGACGGAAACGGATTGGCCGGTTTTCTTCGTGCATGTGAAATCACATTGAGCTCACATAACACTGGTATAAATACTCCACAGGAGCTGGTCGGGAGTTATCCAGATTTCCTACGTCTCTCGTCTACTATGCCAAGTAAGGGTTACAATGCACATTCGAATTAGCCTTTCTGCCCCGGCAGGTTGTCAGTGTTGCAAAGACGGACATTGCGAATGTGGCCCCGGATGTGCCGACTGCAAGCCCAACGACTGCAGCAAATGTACGGGAGGCTGCTGTGGAAAGCAATAGAAGATGATTAGCTATGTATTGTTTCTTTAACTCTAATGCGTCATAATATACCATGGTAAAAAAAGCAACTTGTTTTGTTTTTGACTTTTAGGGTTATCATTACGGGATTGGGGGCGGGGGAGGGATGAGAACAGTGTATCGGTACTGCAAGGTTCACTCATCCTTTATCTTACAAGGATTACTCATAAACTAGTGTAGTATCCACCAGCGTTGTACACTCGAGGAAGCTATCTTTTCGCTTACTAGTATGCAGAAATGGCTCAGAAAAAGAATCTTATAACGTGGATGTATCTAGGGCCACTCAGGCATTCACGTTTGGCGTTGATGTGTGTGTGTGTGTGTGTTGAAAACTGCTATGAAAATACGGATATTGTTAGTCTCTCTATCAGGAAGGTCAGATTCCTGAAAGCAAATTCAGAACGCCCGGAACCTACTGCTCCACCAAAAAGTCAACTGGAAAGCCGGCAAGCATCCAGGCCAATCAATCATTCAATCAATTCAGCAAGACCTGATGAGTGTTCTTGCGGCCACAGAAGCACGACCGAATGTGATCAGCGTTCAGGCTTTTCACAGAGGCACGATCGATGTTGATGGGTGATCACTAACGCCTATCAGACAGCCGGGTCAATGTCAGAAAGTCCCCTTTAAATAGCCAGGGGCCGTTGTAACTTCTACACCCTCACTCACTCGATTGTTCGGAATACAGCTGTTGTGTTCCCTTCTGTGAGTCTTTTCTCTCCGACACTAGGCACTGGAGCGGGTCAGCAGCAGATACCACAGATTGACGAATCAGCAGGTATAACACTCTCCAACTCCGTTAACCTCGGTGCTGAAGAAGTATGAAAATTTAACCAGTCCAACATCGCGATTCACTCACTACTTGCTCTTGAGAACAAAAAGCGGACATACGAACATGGTCTATTTGAGCGGGCAGTTTGTTCCTCAAGGTTATTGGTTGATGGCTTCCAATAAGATGGGTGATATGTAAAATTTACCGAGCCTATCGGTATTTTCCAAAATCCCAGCACAGTATGTCGAAATCAGTAATATACAAACGTTTCCAGTTACTGTAGTAATGAAACCTCAGTCGGCTCGGTCCATCACATACATGGCGAGTAGGTACTCATTGAAGTTTTGTCACCATCTTTGGAGTTCCCATGGTTGCCTGAAAGCTTAGTTGTTGAAATTGTATCGAACAACCCAGGTTAGAATGCTTACTTCCTCAGAAATTCTGAATGATTCGAGAATAAACGACTCATCACTGTTATGCTGCATTGCATGTACACGATGATGTATACCACTGCTGGAAATTAAAATGATGCGCCTGGTAAGAATGCTTGTACAAAACGCTTGGCAGATGTGGCAACCCGTTGCATGCTCCGTCGAAGTTGTTTTTGTGTATAATAAATTCAGATGCAAGGCTGTGGTTTCTTTAAACAATGACATGTTCTTCAAAGCAACACCACACTACTCATAAGATTGCAGAAAAATTTGCGACAGCCCACGAACGGTTTTGCTCTTTGTGGAGCTCAGCGGGTGTACACCATCCCGGAGTTTCCCTTAACCTCATGTTCTCCTTGAACTGTGCAACTGGTACTCAAATTGGCGTGCAGGTGTGTGTATTTGGTGGAAACCTGTTGTGTTCACTTCAGAATGATGACAGTCCCCATTGTGGTTTCGTACTGGCCCATTCAGTTTGCCGTTGCAAATCTCATGGAGGTTTCATACCCTTACAAAGCAAGTACTTATCTTCAGTTTCAATCGAATTATTTCAGTTAAATTGGGATTGGTGTCTGTCCTGGCCTCCGGGCTGATCCAGGGTCTTATAATTTGCTGGTGATACAAGACTGGTAACTCAGTCACACTTGGCATATAACATTTATATGCTTTGATTCTGTGTTAACTGCTCAGTGATTCAAATTCTGAGTAACAGATTCAGCAGATTCCCAAGACCGGGTGCTAACCAAGTCAATCCGGATGACATGATTCCATCCGGTCCGGTAAGAATGCAGTTATCAAAGGTCGTTAAAAGTCGGTCTAGAGATTTTCCATGACTTGAAAGCTCGCTGTTTTGCTCAGCTTTATCAACGATTAACGGCTAGCCGGCAAGGCATACTGGGTTACAAAGGCGAATTCCTTCGCTGTTCTACGACCGACCAATAGAAGAAATGTATGAACCAAATAATGTAGTAAATACCTGACCATGCCGTGTGATTAAGCTGACTGAAGGATGAGCGGCAATACGTCCTGTGTAGGTGAGAGATAATCAGCTTGCTGATGAGCCGGAGGGTTGTAGGTTCGAAATCCTCATAGTTTAATGAGTGGAAATCTGCTGATGATTCCCTACAAGGGTGAAGCAGCTATAGTGTTTCTCGGTTTTCAGCATTGATTGGCTCCGCTTACAGGGCGAATTTCCTATTGAATATACGACTATCAACATTTACGTGTGAAGCTGCATGTAGCATCTCTTTGAACGCTCATTGATACATGTATGCATTAATTACAACCCGTTGTCATAATTGTACGCCAAAACTTGAAAAACAGATCAATATCTGTCTACTGTCCATGTTGGCTGATCTAGTAACACGTGATTTTGCTTTGAGATGGGGCCATTGGTATCAATAAATTTTAGTTCAGTAATATATTTGTAGTAACGTTATTTTTCTCAGCTTAGTTCTTGGTCTGAGTCTCCCAAGCTAGCTTTCACGTCAAAACAACCACCAAAGGTGCACAAAGTATATTAACGCCCGAAACGGAGTCAGGAACACTTGCACAGCGCTTCATTTATGTAGCGTGGGCAGCAGTAACTTTCTAGAAAGTTTACGCGTTCTCGATGCGTCATTGGTAACCGGCATTCTGTCAAAACTAGGTCATGATTGGCTGTCGGGTCCAGACTTCGACCGATCAGATCTCGGCTTAATGCCGGACCAGCAAGCGTCCCGAAT
>NW_008752615.1:15833-17479 GCF_000715545.1 Opisthorchis viverrini | reverse complement strand
TGTTAGACTGCGTCGTGCACATAATCTGGATCAGGAATATTCGCGTCCAGTAAACTCAGCTCAATACACTGTCGAAACTAATCGGTTATTGAAAAATTTGCCAAAGTACATTCGTTGACAAAAGAAGTTTATATGCTTTAAAAGCTAAAGGTAAGCAGAACGAAAAATTCCCATGGCCAACTAAATACAATCCCTATTTTTGCCTTGAGATTGCCACAGTTTGGGCCGTGCGCTCAATCACCAATACATGGAAATATGCATGGTAAAATTGACGATCCTAAAAACAGCTTGAGGCTATGATAATACGTTGAAGCTGTGGGCCGGCCATTGTCACAATCCATTTTAATAACCACCCATTGGACTTGAGGAATGCTACATACTTGCTTCCAAATCGGCACCGGGTCCACCCTAACGAAGTGGTATTTAAATACTGCGGCAAACAGTCACGGTGATGAAGTTATCGGACAGTTCGAAAGATGAGTCATGTACAGCATAATTCCTATTAGGGAACAAGTGTCAGTGTGCGACTGGTGCAAAAAAAGTGGAAATTATCCACAATACGATGTCTTGCGCTGCCAAATAACAGCATTGGTCAGTGGACCGCGCATAATCTTGGAAAACTAAACGTACTTCACTCAGCATTCGAAATGGGGGTCTGAACAAGAAGTGGCTTATTTGTCCCTACATTTGTATTTCCAGTACGGTCGACACGATTGCTTTTAAAAAGCGCTCAGTATACGCCACCATCTGGTTGATACAATTTCAGAATTCGTCCAATCACCAGATAAATTCAAAGTATTGAACCGATCGGATGCAGATCACATTTGATCGTTGGACAACCACTGTTAGAAAAACTCAAACTAATAATCACCAAGTTATCGTTCATCATTCACGTTTCACCACAGATGTGGCCAACAAAGATGCTGTATTACTATAGCTGCATTAGTAGAGGATATTTTGGTACCATGTATTCATCTAATAAAAGTAACCAGGTTTGACATTCTGCCTTTAGTAATGTCATAGGAAACAGACTGTCGCAAAAAAGGCCTCAACTAGCACTTATCTTTACAAATCTAATAAAGCCATCTGCGTACCCTTCCTGATATACAGCAAACTTTCTAAAACATATCACCAGGAAATAGATTCAGAGCTGTTTGTATAACGCCGAATTCAATCAAGCGTTCCACTGTCATACAGTCTGCGAACTGCAGGTTTGGAAAAACAACACATCTGGGTGCGAATCAGCTCCAAAAGCGAATAGTGTTCGTCGATTCAGTTATTTGTTTTTAGCTGCATGACTCGTAGATGGAAGTGAACGCTTTTTTGCTATCATAAGACTAGTTGCAACCTGGCAAGTTCATCATGCTGGATACCTTCGTGATCATCCACTGCGCAGAAAGAACGTCCGGGTAGTTCAACCTCGCACAATATCCTGATGAAAAAAGTGGTAATTGGAGTGCATAATACCAACCAAAAATTGGGGAATGTCATATTACTGCGCTGGTGTTGCCAACCACAAATGTCAAAGATATGGAGATGGTTGGCCCTTTGATCATTGGAAACCCGATGCAAGATATCGCATCACTTAGTTAAGAGGGCAGTCTTATCTACATTTTCATGTAGCGTACCGTGAGACCAACCTCAAG
>NW_008752615.1:5665-13296 GCF_000715545.1 Opisthorchis viverrini | reverse complement strand
AACTATGCACTGAGAGTTGGAATGATTGTTCCCAAAGAACTGTTGACTGTGCTGTAGCCGGAAAATATCCACATGCTACTGCAGTCATTTGCTAAGTATTTACCACAACACACCGGGACCATAACGACGATTTTCAACTTTGTTTGCAAAATAAGCTGAGCGTTCGACCGAGATCAATGTCGATAAGTTTTGGCGTGTAAACCTAAACAGCAACAATGAACAACATGTCTTTATGACCAAAGCGCTTCATTCTAGATAACAGAGGTTGAGCGCACGCTGATTCCCATTTACGTCGGGCAATGTTGATTAATATGCTTAGCTTCGCCAGCATTCTAGAGGAAATAATTCCACATTTTCTGCGGAAGATCTTGGTCGAAATTGTAATAAAATTCATGCAAATTAAAGCCCAATCAAGTTTTGCGAACGACTTGGCAACAAAACAGTTTTAAATTTCTAAATGTTAGAGGAAGTAGGTCGACTTCTAACTATCTGGTTGCGATGTAAGACGCCAGAACAGCAAGAGACCACCAGCCCTAAATCAATCCTCAGAGATATCGCGGAACACTGGTGCATATGATCATTTATTTAGCTGTTGAATCAGTTCCTTGCGGACAAAGACCAATACGCGCCTAGAAAAACTGCCTCAATTCACCTTATACTCTCGGGGTCTGCAAATATTTACTTGCCGTGAAAACCGGCTAACTCAGGATTATGGTGACAGTGAGTTTTCGGAGTGGTAAGTATCTCAAATGAGCTCGATGCCAGCTCAGTAATTTAAACAATAGTTCCACTATGCTGATACTCCAAGAAATTGTATATCTTCATCTTCTTAACTGGGCGTTCTACTATTTTCGATATAAGGATATCTGCAAATATTTAGATAATGCCGCCGTTTGTGGGCTTTAGAGAATGCTTGCGTAGAAATCGTACCTTGTATTGACACACCCAATGGCTTTTGTCATATTAGGCCCTGTGTGATGTGGAGAGGTTCAACCATGGCCCCAGACAAACAGATCTGACTTACTGGTGAACTCCACTAACCATATTTTCAAACCCGCCGTAGACGGCGGGACCGCGCTTTGAGCAGCGAAAGTTCTGTCAACCGAAACACTTTATAATCAAAAGAGGCTATACATCCAAGTTTTATTCTCTTTACTCACAAAAGACAAGTTACTTCTTATTTTGCATAACACAGAGAAAATTGGCACAACAAAATCTTTGGCAACAGTTCCAAGAAAGCAAGCAGGTAACGCATTGTGACTCAGAGTAAAAAAAGGCCGGTGCATCGCCGATAAAATGATAAACAATGTTGGCGCATTTGCCTCCCAAAATTTCAGAGGGGCGTTGGCTGGAAGCCGATGATACTACTTCTTATGCCATGTTGGCGTATAACAGCTGGGACACTGCACTACAAGCTGCTAGAAAGAAAACATCGGCATATTTCACGCCTGCAAATACTTTCAGCGGAAACCCTCAGTAAAACTCCTCAAATCCAACGCAATTTTAAAAAATCGTCCAATATATACATTAATCCGTACAACATAAGCCCTCAACATATTTGCACCAATTAACACAAGCATAGCCCCGTGTTAGAGATGCGGGTTGCAAAGAAATGCGGTTTCAGCAGGCTTGCGGCAGCTATTTTCTCTGGAATGTTTCCTATCGCATATTTGACGGAGTTCTTGGTTCTAAAATAATCGAACAATGAACGGTAAGGTAAATGCCACTTAAGAAAACTGTTTTATTTTTAATCCAATTGCACGTATTCCTGTAAGACCTGGGGTTATCAAACTTACAGCCAAGCCCTGCATGTAGATTTTGAATATTAGGGAAAACCTTACGACAATGGAATGTTAAATGTATATATTGCCAAATAATACAGGTGAACGACATCGTGTATTAATTGTAAAATATCACTGGTCTCCATAATGCACGACGAATTCACTTCCAATAGGACCTTTCGTACATTTCATCGAAATGGTTTTCCGGAAAGCTGCGGCGGATATGATCCATCTTGGATTCGCTATCACCTGCGTCAAAGATCAATTATTTGCAAAAGAACAATTCGGCGACTATTCATGATAGGACCAACGTTAAAAAAATTCGTGCGTTTTCAATGAATCAGCCACCAATTGGATGCATTGGTCGGCGCATGAAGTGGATTATTCGGCAAAATGATACACTGTCTGGCCGACAAATCGGTATTAATTGGCGGATGTCGCTTGTTAACCAGTTCACCATATCCACTGATTTGCACAAGGCGCCACTGCTTCTGAATTAAATAAAAAAAATGATCAAAACTGGCAGCTATAAAACCTGTCGGTATGCCAGGACGCTCAAAAATCACTAGTATTGTCCACCAGATCCTTAATTAAATGGGATATACTTTACACGACTGTGTGGGTTAAAAATATTTAGATTTATTCAGCTAATGCCACTGCAACGCGTGGTGAGTTAATTTCTGGTGCTTAGCACGAGGCTTCATTTGACGTTGTCAGGGTTTTGTGGGTTCAGGTTACGTAAGTTGAGCAAAAACACACTGCATGTATCTTAGTAGGGTGCCACAGGCGAGTTGAGGCTCATATTTTACATATAATCTTCATAATATTTCGCCTTGCACCCTATGTGTCTGCGCTAAATTGAGATCTTTAAAACAATTGAAAATTTTATTGTCCCGATTCAGAAATGTCAGATCTGATCTCAAGTCATCGCTCAGAAAATCACAGCATGTAGCTTACTAAATGGCTTAGGAGCAACGTGCGTCACAGAACTCTAGGAAAGCTGTTTGAAAATACCAAAAATTACTAGCGATTTCACGGCGCAGGCATATCCAAATTTCTATATTTTGTTCTTCGGAGGTTCGTTTTGACAAACTAACTTGATAACCACTGATAAAGCTCTTGGCCTCTTGTGAAGTACAGCACATCATGGCTAATAGCAGTTTCCTGCCGAAATCCCTGCAAATATTAACTATCCCGAATGTTGGTGAAATATTTTTCAATAATATGCTTTTTGTTTGAAGAAACAAATATAAGAGCGTCCAAATATTCTCATGGGGTATTAGGAAAATTTCTCCCGCTCAATGAATCCCATTTAACTACAGGCTGAGTAATACTGACGAATTTCGTATAACCGCTTTCACGCTTGTTCCTAAACCGTGTGGTTCATGGTGAGCACTGCACATAGACGTTGTAATAACACGTCACATTTGGGCATAAATACTTTCGAAACAAACCGTGTTCCAGTTAAATTCCCTATCTGCCAAACCGAACGAGGGATCCGCAAACAAACTGAAGGTGATCTTTGAGGGGCGAAATTCCTCGATAGAAGTTTCAGTATGTGAAAGATATACAACCTCAAGAGAGGCAATTCCTTAACCCCAGTTTGAACTCAACACATGTCTGTACGCACTAGTTTCCTGAGCGTATTATTAACCCCAAAGATTAATGTATTCAACATTGGCCCCGTTAGTTACTCATGCGCATTCAGAATAGCAACACCAACAAATGTGTGATGAACAGTGACACTGGTAAATCCGTTCACTTAGAAAAACCTCATTGCTCTGACACTTATTCCTGGCACCTGCGAAAAAGAATTCGAAATGGTAATGCAGAACAAAATAAGATGTCGAAGATGGGTGCGGATAAGAAGGCTTTGGCACTAATGTCAGATTTTCTCGGCTAGTTTTTTTGTTTAAAAAGCCAGAAAATAAGAAGCACTATATAAGCGACAAGGGTTCATGCCTCTACTGAGACGGCTAATTCAACATGTCCCATTTTCTTACAGGATGCAGCAGGTAACGGTGATGATGATTGATGTTGATGATGATGCTGTGGATGATTACGACGATGATGATGATGGGGATGATGATGGTGATGATGATTACGTTAATGGTGATGATGATGATTTTGATGGGGATGAGGATGTTGATGAGGATGATAATGTGGATGATATTGATGGTGATGGTGATTTTGATGATGTTGATGATGATGATAATGTCAGGATCAAATGTCTGATTCAAACTGATGAACAAAAACTTTGAACCGTTGAAATATTTAAGCAGGTCTAACTGTTTGTTACTTTGTTTGACACTTCAAAGCACGTCGCGATAGTGTATAATTTGACAATTGACGTGCTGCGTTCGTGTCCATCGAATGGGAAAATCGAAAAATTATTCATGCGAGCTGTGATTTAACCGATGGGCTTTTGTGTCACAGACATAAACATACCCGCTTGTGAAAATCTAGCAAATTGATTTAGAACAACGGATCACACGGATTAATCCACGTGATTAATCACGTGAAATATATAAAGTGCAATCAGTAGCAAACATCTACCCAGCGTCAGTAGCGTCATTCAAATATGTCTAATTTGAGAGAATGGCGAAGATCTTTCAAATGCTTTGCTTAAAAGTGATGTAAAAACGCCCAAAAATCAAAAGATTTTGAGAGTGACGAATAATAAAATTTAAAGAACGCGACCAAATTGTATATCATACTCAGCAAAAGTTACACAGTATAGCTTTAACACAACGTATCTTAGGCAAAGTGTTTTCTAATGTACCTCTCTGCTGAAAATGTGTGCAGCGTATGAGGCAATAGTTCAACCTAGACCCAGTCCTGGTTTCGGAAATCACAGACCGTCGCGCGCGTGGTGTATTGTTCGTGCTTACTAAAAACGTTGGCTGCAAATGCCCGACAATAACCAGAGAAACTTTTGAGGACGCGATGGATGCCTACATTTGCACGTGGCTACGCTGTTTTTGAGCGGAGTTTGGCAGGGCAGGGAATCCACGCCAGGTTACCGCACACAATTTTCTCAGCGCAGGTGTTTTGGCTGTCACCTGTAAAGTCCCCGTTTCAAGCAAGCGATCTGACTAACCATGATATATAAAAGGTGCATTTAATTAAAAAAGCATGAGACAATTGCTTTTTTGTTTAAAACACGAATAATGAGAATGATTCCCACTGAAAAGTTTTTCTTTGTGGGAGTGCAGAATGCACACATGTTTCAACACATATTTCAATTCGAGAAGGTAAATAACTAAGAAGTAGCTTTTGGTAAATTATGAGCCGGCAAGCGGTCATAATATTGGGTTAATTCAAAAGCGTTCCAGAAAATTCACTGTTTAATTCTGCGCTTGGGCACCCAGGCGGATAAAGCCCAGTGTTCTGAAATGGATAGAATACAGTGACATATCTACCGAGCCTACGCACCATTTAGACGGCCGGAGCGAAATGTTTGTGTAAAACTGATCACACTGATTAGAGTTGGGGGATTTTCGCGCAAGATGATGGACTTTCTAGTCGTTCATCTTACAAGACAGACGCTAGGGTTTTTACCGTACTCCTTAAGGAAAACACTCCACAGAAGGACACAAAACTATGCCTTAAAAGCTCCAGGAACCCGAGCATTTTAGCTAGGTGTTGTTTAACATAACTAAAGGGGAATTCAATGTTGAAGTGACGAATGAATTCTAGTCTCATACACTGATACAAATAGACCAGCGAGAAAACACTCTTAGGCTTATTTAGCACGTCCAACTTTGAGGTTTTTTAATCTTCACTGACTTCCAAATTCACGCTCACGAATAACCCAGGGTTCCAGACTCACTGCATATTGCTTGATTTCGCTCCAATTTTTAAAAAATCGGAAGTTTTGCCACGGACAGCGAACAAAAATAATTCTCCTATTTGAAATAAAAAACCATTTGGTTATAGCCGAATACGTTTATTTCTTATTTTTCCACAACTCGCTATACGATTTCAGTGGTTTTTAATAGTGAGGCTCTGACTCCTCTGTGAACTCACATAATCCCGTGGAAAATTGGCTTAGGAACTTCCTCCTGTTTCGGTACAAAATTCCCCCAGGTTTCGCAGAACGGTTGACACAGTTACATGGTCAAACATTGAGCTTTTATCCTGCCGGAATTTCGGTTGATTAAACGGCAGCGTTTATTTTTTACCCAGGCATTTGCACAGTGGTATATAATCTCAGCACTCTAATCGCGTTCCACTGTGCTTACTGATCTACGCGTATACATGTTTGGCCGGCTGAGTTTAGAGAGCACGCGTTCTATTTACACAGACGCAAATCAACATGATCCAGATATTTTGAACCTAGAAATCTGTACAGGCAAAAATGTCCCGGTGGTCATGTATACACGGGTAAGTATATGTAACAAAGCGTGGTATAAAGTCAACAGGTTCTGCATTTACTTGACAATCATGAGGACAACACCAAGGCAGATGCACACACAATAAGCGTTGGTTAAAATCTCACCGCTGAAAAAAGAATGGAAGAAATTGAAGGATTATCTCCTTACCTTAGTTGGGCACAGGCTCCAACATTAAGTGATTGGGAAACTGCAGGCTTCTTCACTGTCTCAGAGTAATGCCGCAAGCAGCAACAACGTAAAATCAAAGGCTCTATCTCCGTATTGGACTTACAGGAAATGCGGGTAGCACGAACACTTTCAGGGGGCCCAGTTCTTTAGATGTAAGTAGAACACTCCGTGTTCAGCAAAACTTGTAATTCTAGTTCTGTGGACGGTAATGTATCTTGTTATACAGTGCAGCTCTTGATATCGGTGGACCGCAACCGTTTTATGGCCAGTTGGTCAAACGTGTCCAAAATTTTACCGGAAGTTGAATTTTATCAACAGTATTTTCATTCAAAGAAAGGAAGCAATAAATGCGACTGTAGCCTTCCGGATTTCAACGCTGAGACACAGCCAAGGTGAGCTCTGAGTAAGTGCACCACTAAACGCAAGCTCCTTAATTGCCAGCTGACTGAGAAGTGCTGATTTGCAAGCCAGTCGATCGACATAACCAAGGTATGTTACTGAGACGTCGGGCTATCCACTGACATCCCTCACGCGCAAACAACTCCACCTAATCAGAATCCGCCGTGCGCTTGTGGAGCAGCGGCAACACGCTCGCCTCGAATGTCAAGTTATGTGATTAAAAACCTCAACACTGCAATTGAATATGCGCTGCCAACGCGCTCCCATAAAGACGACTCTCTTCCTTTTGATGTGCACTCAGCAAGAGAGAATGACTGATCAACTGAGATTCCTCTGAGTACGTGTTCAGACTTTGATGTGATCTCTGCAGTGTGACGTTGAGTGCGTGACACTCAACCCATATAAATCCGTTTTGCCAATGTTACTGCAACCAGAGATAAAGTTTCCCAGCCAAACTATACCAGCTTGAACACTACCCAACTGCTTGAACGCAAAGTACTCAGTTAAACAAGTGATTAAATTTGGGAAACACAAGCCATGTTTTCCGGAGTATCAGTCACCTGCAACATATTTCACAATGTTTTTATGTTGCGGAAACCCCTGTTGAATTTTTTAATACAAAAAACTAAACTGACAATAATCACTTATTTCTGAACGGGTTTAACCACTTACCACTGTTTGATGATTCACTAGATTCACATGATAAATGTGAAGCTTCATAACACCTGGGTTGCGTATTATTCGGTAAACAGAAACTTTTTTCAACATAAAAACAAATTACTCTACCAGGTCCGGAGCGTGAAAATTCACGGCGGTATTATTATTTGTGGTATCTAACGCATCCCTCTAAAATTATAGCCCTCATTGAAATAAACGCATCACACAC
>NW_008752615.1:0-2513 GCF_000715545.1 Opisthorchis viverrini | reverse complement strand
AAAAACGAGAGATTTAGCAGGCTTTTTGGGTGCGTCTCCCAAAAAATAAATTAGCTTTACATGTGGTGATTTGGCTACAGTTTCACCCACTTCACCCACAACCAGTGGGATACTCTGAACGAGACTAATCATATGGTTCCAAGGCACTTCGCAAACAACCTCAGAATATGGCGCAACGTATGTCCTGTTAGGTCGACCTTTTGTTTTTCAATTCAAACAGAACAAAGGTTACGGCATCAGCGCCAAACACTAATCTTTAAATGTGAATAAAACGTCGCGAAAAAGTACATAATTCCATCTATTGTGCATCAAATGCATATTCTTTTGATATTCTGATTCCTGATATAATATAATGTTGTGCCGACTGGTGACTTATGGTTCTTGAATGACGAAATAATCAATAACTAGTTTTATCAGGACGAAAAAAGGGTTGATCCTGTCCTGATTATATTCAAACAATCTTGTACTAGATAATTCTGCCTGTAATTCCCGGCCTTTAATCACAATGAGCAGTAAGTGCATTCTAGTTTGCATCTATCCCTAAATTCTTGAACAGAAACTCTTTAAATTCTGCAACAAATTGCAAGTAAAACATCCGCTGTTTATAATTGTAAAAAGTGGTTGGAAATACTACTTAATCCTGACATGCTGCCTGCCGCCTCATCGTAAATTTGGTTTTAAGTTTTACTTGCAATCCCAATAAAAAGCGCTTTTGATGGAGTAAACACACCTTCACTATCTGAGTACATGTGATATGAGGAAGCCATATGTGCATTTCAACTCAACGTATTTAACAAATATACATACGATAAGAGTCCACGAGTGCTGCGCATTCGCAAATTTTAGAGCCATATTGATAAAAACAAGCGTCGGCTAATATTTCATCGTCCACGCATTTCAACTGCATCCAAGCATTTCAAGAATTCTCCAAAGCCCTCTTAAAAACGAACTACACATATGAGTTTTCTGCCAGGACAATTTTTTAAGCTGCGTTTTTGTATCCGAACCCCACATCTGTCATATGAAATATAGAATGATATTCTTGTAACTGTCGACTGTGGGGTCCAACATTTTAACCAAACACAACATTTTCACTACTGCCAACAACGCATGAGTAATCTTGCCCATACAAACGGAAAAAGCTGTTTTAAATTGCGTAAAACGTAAGTCAAATATATTGGCTTATGTGACTCGTTTAGTGCCTTCCTCTAAAATCGCAAACGAATAATGCAATCAGGATTGAACTTAAATATCGGAGTTGATATGTATTTTTTCGTTTGCACTCAGCATTTGCTCACCTATCTGTACTGAATACTTTGTATTTGTAACTTACTTGTCGTTATACAGTTTCCAACTAGTTTTGTGGGAACCGGTATTAAATCTTTCGCCCATAAACATCAGGTAGCTAGTATTTTTCTGTATTATTTTCAGAATAACTAGTTAATAATTAATGATATGATATTGTTCTTGATCAAGCAACTGATTCTAGTTGTATTCTCTTTTCTGAGAATTTGCTTGAGTTACTCTGTTGACTGATATTACATGAAGAGCACTGAAGAGCACGCGGTTGAAATCATGTTCCGTCGACTATCTAATAGAAATGTTCTTTCCAGAGGGCCCCACTCTAAGACGCGACAATGTTTGTCAAATTTATTTTACCAGGCACATCTTTCAAACAGATAAATTCGGGGTTAATTTTATACACTTATTCGGCATGCGACGTGAAGCAGGGCAACCCCTACTAGGTAATCATTCCATTGAAATTCCAAATGTTTGTCGTGATTCCCACAACCGGAACTCCTCACAACATTCTGCCTCTTTTCGGACTGATGTCTCTTTTGAGAGTAACGGGGACATCACTGCAATCTACCCGTATGCCACAGATTTCCAAACCTTGAGTGCTATATCTGACTGAAAAAATGTAATGTTTTAAGATATGTACTAATTTGCAGTATTACGGCTTACAATTTCACGTTTAATCATGGTTGGCTAGATAAAAATGAGGAATGGATTATCGTGTGACGTGTACTTTAATGAAATAAGGTTTTCTTGCACAATGACATACAATATTCTGGTTCCCTCAAAAGCTAAGCCCAAATTCTTATGTTTCTAACGATAATCGCACTTTGTTTGTTCAAACATATTGCCCACAATGTGTTGCTAATGGTGCTACAAAATACTTTGGACAATTTTATTTTAGTGTACCACTTTAAGAGTTTCCGCACTTGAACTCATAGAAAGCACAGGCTGCTTGCGTGTGTTGCATTGCTCACATTGATGCATTTTTTAAATTTAGCCGATAAGTGGTTTTTCCCACATTTGAAGGATTTGCATTTAATTCAAACATACGCTCGGTTGGAACGGCAGACACTTGATTGTTTCGAATGGATAATAGACAAAACTAGCCTATTTTCTTCAGCTTTGTAGCTTCGTAAAATGTTTAGTAAAATAGTCCTTATAGAGATTGACTTGTAGGTTGATATACTAGGGCCTGAGACGAGTGTACTGCACCA
>NW_008752614.1:17018-17894 GCF_000715545.1 Opisthorchis viverrini | reverse complement strand
TAGACTGTTATCGCATCCAGCCTTTGCTCAGAACATGGATTTTCCGTCCAACCAAGTTTCGAAAAATCCCAAATTAAAATTTGTTGGTTAATGGCAGTCGTATGATGTCGTTTCCTTTCCCGACCACGGGAACTACTTTGAAACCAACAACTCCGACAGCTGAAATAACTATGTCCTTTCAGTGAAAATAATTCAGCTGTAGTACCCTTTCGGTGCCTAATTGCCATGCCACCTGGAGGTTGCACGAGAGCTGGGATACTGTCAGGTTGCCCAAGCCTAGACAGGGGAAGTCAGGAGGCATAGGTCGGGTTCGAACCACGGACCTTTCGGTCAGTAAATTCGCGCTATATAACCATTTGGGTCATCCCGCCCTTCCAATAGGTTAAAGAGAACAAAGTTAAAAGACAGAAAGCGGTAGATGCACGCATTTCAAAGTGGCTATCAGCACCAAATTAACGATAAGATGAGGTAGATATATTTATAGTCTCTACAAAAGAGAGGTCTTGTTAAGTGGTTACAGTTTAATCGGCCAATAGGAACAACGGCGTGCATGTTAAATCCAAGGCGATAAAAACCCGCTGTACCATCCTACCACGCAAAAACAGTGGTTGTGACTAGATGTTGTGGATACGCTCACAACCACAAACTGACTTCGCATAGCTGACCTACTTTTTAGTGTATTATGCCTGTCAAGCCCCGGGTCAAACAAGGCTGGTCTTCGAGATGGTGTAGAATCTGCAGACTTGCTGAAGAACGTATAAATTCAACTGTGCAGTGAAAAGTGAACCTGTTGCACGAAATTAGCGAAATACACTAATTTGCGCCCACCTGATGAGCCCCAAGAAGGTCATGGGCTGACGATGAATTTTCAGCAAC
>NW_008752614.1:9281-12619 GCF_000715545.1 Opisthorchis viverrini | reverse complement strand
AGCTGTTTTCACCTCCAGACGATTCAGATAGAAGCTGATGCCAACATCCAATAGTATTTCTTGCCAAGAACACGGAGAAGAATAAGGATCAAAACCTGGAAGATTAGTCGTGCTGAAAGTGTCCACACTTGTCGGTATCGCTTTCATACCGTTCTGTCGAGTAAAGGTTAACCATCTCCCTGCTAGACAGAAAATGATCCAGTATACACAATGCGACCAGTCCAACCACAGCTTCTGGTGGGGGCTCCTTGGCCGCACATGCCTCACTGCAGTTCAACCACAAAATTCATTTAGTGATGACAAGAATATCGTAGAAGACTGGAAGCAAAATGCCGAAGGAATCCTGCAAGTCGCAGTCAGGCTACGGTGACTTGAGTGAAACCAAAGGCCATAGGCAAATCTGCGCCACGCTGAAGCCGACCGAATTCGGCCGGGAAGGGAAATAAGTTGAGATGCATAAAACAATCTCAATCAAAAACTGTGCGTTATTTTGGGTCAACATACTTTATCTGCCATCCCTAGGAAACAAGACAACATCGATGGAGCAACTATTGGAACCGAGTGTACCTCGAGAAAATAATCTGGGTATGTATGGTAATGTTTCAGAGCACTGTCTTGTGCTCCTGTGCACCGTTTGTGCGTCCTTGAGCTACCTTTGTGCCTGGTTTGACTTGCGCCTGCCATTTTGGTTTCAATACACGCACGTTGTTGCTTACCTCCGGTCTTCCATCCTGCGTAACCCAACCTGTGTGAATGTAGGCTCTGTGTGCCGTTGGGTTCAAAAGACACCGAACGCACATTTACTTAGTTCAGAACGTGCGCCTGCCGTCAATGCATTCTCGTAAAGGTGAAGTGCCGCAGGAATTCTGGCTGCCCACGCTGCATTTGGTGACAGATGTAGAACACAGTATTAGTTTTGAGATACATGTGTGATATGCCTGTCAAACCCAATGCGATACGGACAAAATGGCAAAGTATCACCTGACGTTTTACAATCGGATGTTCCCCGAATTCACCCAGCCCTACAGCTGCCGGGGGTGTTTCACCCTATCGATGACTTTCAACTGTGGTCGTTCCGAATTAGTACATTTCTATCGTCGGCACCTCCGGAGCAACATGGGCGGTTTATTCTGTCCCGTGTAGCTGACTCCACCGCACATGGCGTCATTCATTCAGACTTCCCACTGTCTTCCCCACCGGACACCTTCTGGACCCAGTTGTCTCCCCTGTTCAATATATTATCGCCGAGTACTGTCTTCCGAGAGCGTTTATGTAACCGGAATCAGTGAAGGAATATACTGACGCCTTACGACACTGCAGTGAAGGCATCCCTGGAGGAGTTGCACAACTTCGTGATGCTCACATGGATAATGATTTCTCGCTGGCGGGCGAAACTTTGACCAAAAGGTGAAACTCCGTCGGGATAGATACCGCACTTTGTGTGACGAGGTACAGCTCGCCCGGAAGTACGAACAGCTGCATGATCGTGATAGCCCAGCCCCGAGTCCCCTGCCATGATTGCCGATCGCATAACGTCAATAGCAGAGCCCATGGACCCCTAGTAGATACAAAGCGGACTTTCGAAATTGCTTTACTGTGAACGCTTTGGGAAGAAATCTCGAAGTTGTGGCCGCAACTTGTCGAATATTAAGTCGCTGTTGTCCGCCACTACCTCTACTGCGTCTGTCGTACAACTGACCCCGTAAATTAACACAGGGCAACTGGACTGAAATAGTGGTTATTTTGGTTGACAACGGGGAATTCACTTTTTTGTTCCTGTTTATTCATTGCGAACGAAACATAACAATCAAAACAAATGCCCGGAACTCTTTGAGTCCAATGGCTCTGTCATTCCACCACTTGGCTAGAATAGGGCAGTATTTGTTTCGTCAGATTTACGGGATGACGTTACGTCCATCTTTGAGCGAATCACCTGGGAAGTAATTGTAGGTCTAGATTACTTAACCATACATGGCGCCCACATTGACGCCCGGACAGGCATCGTTCGGTTCTTCAAGAAACAGTAACTCACCTGTCAACACAAAAAATCATGTGCGTTGTGCTGCAACATCACAGAAACAGGAAATAATCATGTAGTCAGCTTGCTACCGGAATCGGACAGTGTAGTGTACATCTTGTGATTAATACAGGTGGTCAGTGCGTTTCCTCCAGGAGGGTCCCGATCCACTGTCAGGATGAACTTAACAAACTACTTTCCGAAATGTTAGAAAAGAAGATCATCAGCCAATCGTCCTCTCCCGAGGAACCGCTGCAAAACTGCTTCAGGTATATATGAATTCAAAACAATTTTCGGGCAAGCTATACTTTGGTGACTCACGTGGACGGTAGTAGCAGAGCTGGTCCCTAAATCTTGCTTGACCTACCTCGATTACATCATTATTCATGGCCGGACGATGGACGAACACATCAGTCGGCCACAAGAAGTCCTATGTCGCCTCAGGAATGTTGGTCTAACCCCCCGCGGGGGTTAGACGCGAAGTGTATTCTCTCTTATCATGGGGCCCAAACGGAACCGGAGAAGACCAAACACATTGTTGAGTGTGTCCGTGGCTTACGTAGATTCCTCAGGTCTACATCATACTACTGGATATTCACAGAAAGATTGCCGCAATCAGTGCGCCACCTCACAAGCTTGCTCACAAAGATCGAAAATTTTCGCAAACTGTAGGATGTGATGAAGTTTTCAACCACCTTAAGAAAGCACCAGCACCTATCCTAAAATACCCAGATTTATCGGATGCTGAAGAATTTGTCTTAAACACGGACGTTGGTCAGATGGCAATAGGTACCGTCCGGTCTCAGTGTTGCTGACACAGAAGCCGTCATCGCATATGGTAGCCGCATTTTAGATAAACCTGAGCTTAACTACTGTAACACAACGTGAAATGCTTGCTCTGGTGTACTTCTTTCTACACTTCCAGTCCTACCTGCTTGGTTGGCACTTCCTTGTCAGCACGGAATATCACTTACTCCAGTGTTTGCAGAGTTCCCATGATCCGTATTGTCAAGTTTTACGCTGGTAGGGTCGGAGTCAGGAATATAAAATTTTTCATTTTCCGTCCTGGCACTGGGCACTTGAATGCAGAAACCTTGTCTAGAAGGCCAGCTCTGGACCTGAAGTCCCCTAGTGTGCAAGTCGCATCCAATCGACCGAACTGGAAAACAGTCACGGGACGCGGATATTGGAGAGCTTTGCCGCCTCCAGCCACAAGGTAACCCCAAACCCTTCGAACGCCTGATGGCCTCGAGATCCCCGGCAGCAGGAAGTTTTTAAGGCGGTTAGGGTAAGTGCGAATTACATCTCGAGCGCTCCACCT
>NW_008752614.1:526-7086 GCF_000715545.1 Opisthorchis viverrini | reverse complement strand
TGTAATATACACGCTATGGAAACACCAGGGGACAGTGATTCTCCGAAGGCAGGTGTTCACGACAATTTCCGTGGATGGAAGACAGAAATAAAGCTCATTAGCCAAGGCCCAGTAAGCAAGGTTGTACATCACCAATACTTACATATGAATCAATCAGAATGACAGACACCGTATACTACATACAGCACACGGTTCACCAGAACCTCGGCACGCTTGCCGGCCCGGCTTCGGGCTCCGAAGCCTGTGCAAAACTAACCAATCAGAATGCTGGCTTGTGCGTGAATCGCATTCCCTAGGAGCGAGCTTTGATTGGTAGAAAGCCTGAAGCCTGAATCGACCAGCCAATTATGGCCCAGTATTCGCCGAATGACGGTTAGCGCTGGGGCACCCAGAAAGGGTCAGATTTTCCAGAATGTTGTCTCGGGATACACTTTATACAAGACCTGGATTTGGGAGCAAATATACCTTATGTTCCTTCAGTAATGGTTTCTGATAGGAACGCCAGCTTGGGAGTTCATACTGGGAACTGAGCTGAGCTGATGGCAGCTGAAGTTAGTCAGAACCAAAATTTATTGCAGTAGCCACCTGAGCCAGCTATTTCCTTAACTGCTGCACCCGCCGTCTCGCCCATGGGGTTTAAAATTCTACCCTCCTTCTGGCCAAACTTTTTGTCCCTTGCTTAAATGGTATGTTGACTTCTTTAAGACTGCTGCGTCCAAGTTTGATGACGGATAGAAATTCAAATTATTGCTCAAAAACTCGTCACACTGGAGCATGAACAGTACACATACTTTGCTCCCCAAATGTGCCGCGTGACCTCAGCTTTGATAAAACGTCCAAAACCCTATCCCAGTTATTCGGAGATCAAACATCATTATTTGCTAACCGGAACCAATGCTTCAAACTGATCAAAGAAAAATGACGCTTCCACCATGTTTGTCAGTATTGTCGGTCGGGAATGCGTGCGCCTCAAACTCAACTCACTGGCAGGAAATCAATTTAAATACTTCATTTTTGCGCCCGGCCTCCAATCGTACCAAGATGCAGAAATCAGTATCTGATTGATCCGCGGAGCTGGACGAACCCGGAAATGACGTCGAAGAGCCTCACCGCCGAATGTCAGTGCTTCATGAAACTGAAGCACGACACGGCTATGATTGACTGGTCACTAGTTATTTCAAGCAGCTGCACAACCAACTGCAGCGTCCAAAGAAATCAGACAACAAGCTCGCGCGAAAACAGAGATAACCTTCAACAAGTCAGTGATACTGTTGTGAGTGACATTCTGTTCTATAATTCCGAGTGCACTCGTCGTGGCCACAAAGCGGATTTAATGTGACCTCACAGGCCGCAGCCACCCGCACGCCACCGTGCACTTCACAAGTCGGGGTCGAACTCTGTGACGGTGTCATTCAAAGTTTGCTTGCCGAAGATCATTAATATCAACAACATCATAGTACATTTGCGGCCTGGTACGGGCTCTGTCATCACGCTACTTAGGGAAAGGACGTGGAAGCGAATCTTCCCGGAGATGACCGCCAGGATACTACGTCAACATGCGATAAAAGTTGCCCACAGACCGACTGACACGCGATGAATAGTACTATCAAAACCAAAGGGGACACTTAATGCGATGGAAAAGACGTAATTAATCTACAAAATTCAATGCAACGATTGTGGAAGACACTACGTGGGACAAACAGAGAGGAAGCTGTCAACCAGAATCAATCAACAAAAGCTGGCCACTAGGAGACAAGACCAACTCTCCCTCATCTCTGCACGCGAAGATGAAGGGCACAAATTCGATTGGAATAACGTCAGCATACTGGGCATGGCAAGAACGAAGAAAGAACTCGAGTCCATGGAGTCGAGGCGCACTACCGATGGAGCAATAAACAGGCCCAGGGAGATTGATCCTGTCCACCAGCCACTGAGGACAAAGGAAATCCAAAACCCTCTGACCCAAGGCCGAACAAGAAATAAAATAAATCAATGAAACAACAAACTAATAAGAATAGGAGGTACACTACAAACCAACAGAGAAGCCGTTCACGTTGCAACACAGACCAAGAATGGGGTCAACCGAAAGGGACAAAAATGGACGGCAATTTCAAGTGAAGCGTGCCTGTGGGAAGTAAGAAATACAAACCACAACTCAACACAGACTAAAATCGGACCAACAGGAATCCATATTACAGCTCTTCGTAAACTATGTAAACGTAAGCACGAAGAGTGTACCACCAAAACAGCCAATTATGGCCCAGTATTCGCCGAATGCCGGTTAGCGCTGGGGCACCCAGAAAGCGTCAAATTTTCCAGAATGTTGTCTCGGGATACACTTTATACAAGACCTGGATTCGGGAGTAAATATACCTTGTGTTCCTTCAGTAATGGTTTCTGATAGGAACGCTAGCTTGGGAGTTCATATTGGGAACTGAGCTGAGCTGCTGGCAAACGGGAACCCACGGTGTCAGCAGAAGTTAGTAAGAACCAAAATTTATTGCAGTAGCCTCCTGAGTCTGCTGTTTCCTTAACTTATGCACCCGCTGTCTCACTCCTGGAGTTTAAAAGTCTTCCCTCATTCTGCCCAAACTTTTGGTCCCTTGCTTAAATGGTACGTTGACATGTTTGAGACTGCTGCGTCCAAGTTTGACGACGGATAGAAATTCAAATTATTGCTCAAAAACTCGGCACGTTGAAGCATGAACAGTACACATACTTTGCTCCCCAAATGTGCCGCGTGACCTCAGCTTTGATAAAACGTCCAAAACCCTATCCCAGTTATTCGGAGATCAAACATCATTATTTGCTAACCGGAACCAATGCTTCAAACTGATCAAAGAAAAATGACGCTTCCACCATGTTTGTCAGTATTGTCGGTCGGGAATGCGTGCGCCTCAAACTCAACTCACTGGCAGGAAATCAATTTAAATACTTCATTTTTGCGCCCGGCCTCCAATCGTACCAAGATGCAGAAATCAGTATCTGATTGATCCGCGGAGCTGGACGAACCCGGAAATGACGTCGAAGAGCCTCACCGCCGAATGTCAGTGCTTCATGAAACTGAAGCACGACACGGCTATGATTGACTGGTCACTAGTTATTTCAAGCAGCTGCACAACCAACTGCAGCGTCCAAAGAAATCAGACAACAAGCTCGCGCGAAAACAGAGATAACCTTCAACAAGTCAGTGATACTGTTGTGAGTGACATTCTGTTCTATAATTCCGAGTGCACTCGTCGTGGCCACAAAGCGGATTTAATGTGACCTCACAGGCCGCAGCCACCCGCACGCCACCGTGCACTTCACAAGTCGGGGTCGAACTCTGTGACGGTGTCATTCAAAGTTTGCTTGCCGAAGATCATTAATATCAACAACATCATAGTACATTTGCGGCCTGGTACGGGCTCTGTCATCACGCTACTTAGGGAAAGGACGTGGAAGCGAATCCTTTAGCCGCATGTAAAACTGACGAATTAGTCACGTCGCCTAGATACTTGCGCCGGAAACACAAGCAAAACAACCACACTACCATATATCAGAAACATTTCGGAGATTACCGTCAGGATACTACGACAGCATGCCACAAAATTTGCCCACAGACCAACTGACAAGCTGGGAAGAGCACTAACAAAACCAAAGGGGATGGAGAGGGCAAACGTAATCTACAAAATTCAATGCAACGATTGTGGAAGACACTACGTGGGACAAACAGAGAGGAAGCTGTCAACCAGAATCAATCAACAAAAGCTGGCCACTAGGAGACAAGACCAACTCTCCCTCATCTCTGCACGCGAAGATGAAGGGCACAAATTCGATTGGAATAACGTCAGCATACTGGGCATGGCAAGAACGAAGAAAGAACTCGAGTCCATGGAGTCGAGGCGCACTACCGATGGAGCAATAAACAGGCCCAGGGAGATTGATCCTGTCAACCAGCCACTGAGGACAAAGGAAATCCAAAACCCTCTGACCCAAGGCCGAACAAGAAATAAAATAAATCAATGAAACAACAACTAATAAGGAATAGGAGGTACACTACAAACCAACAGAGAAGCCGTTCACGTTGCAACACAGACCAAGAATGGGGTCAACCGAAAGGGACAAAAATGGACGGCAATTTCAAGTGAAGCGTGCCTGTGGGAAGTAAGAAATACAAACCACAACTCAACACAGACTAAAATCGGACCAACAGGAATCCATATTACAGCTCTTCGTAAACTATGTAAACGTAAGCACGAAGAGTGTACCACCAAACCAACAGCGCACTGAAGATATCTCTTCGAGTAGTGACGAAACAATGGCAAATCAATTGCCAAGCTCTGCAAACAGATCAACAGATCAATACCAACATCTTTATCATATGGCCTAACCCACTTGTATCTCCGTTGCTCCAAATTACACGTACACCCGGCCAAACCCATGTACTGAAATTATTGTTTCCATATCGTTTCGTTTTACCTGTGGGACACCTTCGACTCGGTTTTGGTTTGTTTGGCAGAATACATGTGCTTCTGCTGATTGAAGTCGTTCAACAGCGCGCTCGGACTCAACATTTCGTTGCATCCAACGGACACCGCGCAGCCCAAGTACCATCCTTCCTGGATTTGGTCATCACCAACGAAAGACACTTCGTTGATCAGGAAACAATTAATTTTCAACTGAGACATAGTGATTACTGTGTGCTGACCTTTGATTTCAGCCAGAAATCTCAAACTTAAACGTGGTTTTGAGACTTCTGCCTTGCAGACTTCACGGGAATGCGCATCTTTCCTGAACAGGCTAAACTGAAGGCAGCTTCAGTGGAGGAATTATATAGGATCATTGTCCAGAAAATTCAGGAGGCTGCCGCGAGGTTAGTCCCAAAATCAGCACACACTCTGATGAGCCGCAGGCTGCCTAAAAGGATTCGACGGCTTCCGGAATAGAGTTCCAAACTTTTCTTCAAAAACTTGACCACATGAGATACAGGGGACGAGCTGGCATTTCGTAAAAGGCGGAACCGCTGTATATCAGAAATTCGCTAATGGAACATGCGAAAACAAGCCACCATTCTGGAGCTCGCTCGGAAAAACAGAAATGTGCTGTTCAAATACGCGAGACGTCGCCGCAGAAACATGCCATCCGCGTTCTCCTTGAGAGACGGAACGGTGAACTCACGAGTGACATAACAGTGGTATCTAAGGTTTACGGATAACACTATGCAGGTCTATATTCAGCCCAAGTGTCCTTGTCACATCCACTGTTGGCAAGGCGCAACTACGAACAGCCTCTAACCGACTTGGTCTTCACGGTGGAGAACATTCTCCAACTCTTGCACAAGATCATACCCACTCTGGGGCCCGATGAGGTTCATTCAAGGATCCTAAAGGAAACGTCATCTACACTGGCAACTCATTTATACCTGGTGTTTCCTCAGTCGCTTGACGAAGGCAGCCTTCCCTCTGCTTGGAAGAAAGCGATGGTCACGCCAATCTACAAAACTGGTGACTGACTATCGCCTGGCAGCCACAGGCCTATAAGCCTCACTAGTCAGCCGTGCAAGGTGATGGAACGCATTCTGAAGCGAGCTACCCTAACTCTTACGGACTTTGGTCGGACATTGTGATTTTTGCGGTTGCTCGCCGTCGATATCTGTTTGGTTGTGACTATATCGATTTTGAGGCGTAGTGATCTGCGCTTTATCCTCAGGCTGGTAATTGTACCGCCTTATTTTTGTAACCCTACGGTATCTGCAGAGGAGAATCCGTTGAGGTTTGTTGAACATGTGTATTATTATATTTGCAATACTACAATGATTCCAGAATTCGGACTTCTTGGTCGTTTTCCTGGATTGGCACGCGTGACTCAAACTCAGAATGCAGATAGCCGTAACACGAGTCTTGTGGGATTTAAGGGAAAATACTACAGTATATTAGGCGTTCCATCACACAGTGATTTGAGGCTCGTCCTACGCTCCTTCGACATCAGTTTCCATTGGAGGTCCTCACGGATCTATTTTGGGATCACTTCTGCTTCTGATTTACGTCAACGACCTTCCAGGTGTTCTTGCAAGTCCATGTCTACTTTTTGCGGACGACTTGAAATCCTGGAGCTCTGGTGCCAGTGCGCTCCAAATAGATGTTGACGCCGGAAAGCAATGGTCGTTGGACTGGCACCTTTCTCTGAATGGCGAAAAGTGTGTCCATTTGTCGTTTAGAGGAGACCCAACAAATGCTTTTGTCATGCACGATGAGAAAGGACCAGAACACATCATGAGGATTGGTGCTAAAAAGGATTTGGGTATCTGAGTTTCCGCAAGCTTTTCCTTCTCACTGCACCATGAGAAATCACCCCAAAAGGCACTCGCCATTTTACGGATGATCCGGTGCACCTTTTCCCGTATTATTCGCATGGACTTCCAAACGCTCTATGGGGCTACGTCAGAACCGCTCCTGGAATACGCCAACCAAGTTGTCTACTCAGGACGAACCAAAGACCTCACCCTTATTGAGCGTGTCCAGCGAGCCGCCACGAGAATGGTTGCCGGCCTCAAATCCGTGGACTACGAAACGCGTCTC
>NW_008752614.1:0-363 GCF_000715545.1 Opisthorchis viverrini | reverse complement strand
TATTAGAAATTAATTTAATGTGAATCCTCTTACTGGCAAGCACCCTGCCCCGCGCTGAGAACATGATGAGCAGTGGTACACTCCTTTTTCACTTGTACCTTTCAGGTTATTGACAGCCGCCAAACGACAAGAATAAATCCCGGAAGGAAAAATTGGGCAAAAGCCCCGATCCTGTGTATTAAGCCGTGAATCAGTGATTGCACCTCGGCCTGCTACCTTGATATCTGTGCTTCGTGCTTGCTGGGTCTACGCGTGCTGCTGTTCTGAGTTGACACTGTATATTCGTTGCTTTCCAGCGTAATAAGTGGACTTACTCAAGCCTTCTGAAAACTAATATAACAGGATATGCTGGATATTGGATCC
>NW_008752613.1:17737-18011 GCF_000715545.1 Opisthorchis viverrini | reverse complement strand
TATCGTAGAACGGATGTAAATGCGAATTATAGGACAAATTAAGTCTAGTAATGTCATGAAGCTGAAAAAGCTGTTTTAATCATGTCGGTAAGTAACGAAGAATTCGCAACAATGAGGGGGACTCCGGCCTAGTAGGGGTTGTGTTGTAAACATAATACGTTCTTTGTATTCTGAGATTTCCAGACATGAGAGTGTACGGAGAGCTCTCCAAAAGCTTCCGCACACAAAGCGGTGTCCGTCAGGGATGCCCACTCTCTCCATTCCTTTTTAACTT
>NW_008752613.1:0-15869 GCF_000715545.1 Opisthorchis viverrini | reverse complement strand
ACACACAAACTACAGTTCCTGATTTTCTCATTGCGTTACCAGAACAACTGTCTAAACATCCACCAAAATGTCTAAGAAGGATGGCAGAACTTTTGCGGTGTCAACGAAAAAATGTGATCAATTACCTGCCAACGATAACACAATGAAAAAGGTATGTGCCTCAACTGGCAAATTGGGTTAACACGTAATATATCAAAATTAGGAACATCCTTTCGTCCTGTGAATCCCCACACTTGTTGAGGACCATTGGATAATAGGCTAGTTCCCAAACACGCCTTTCCCCTCCGGATAATGAAAACTAACCATGACATTAGAAGGTTTCGTTCTGGCCTGATAATGAGATCATCCGTCCATCTGCAAATTTATCTTCATAGTTCATTTGGAAAAACTCCTGTACGAACACTAACAGACTAGAATTATCAACCTGCTATCACGAAAATTCTGAGGACATATCTGTGTCACTTTGCGCTGACTCCACCGTCAACAATGACGCTTCTTTGCTGCTAACTTGTTTGGAAGCCTTATTGTGGAGAAAAGAATAAAGGCGGGTGGGGGGAAGACTTAATTCTAGCCTTCCGCTATCATTCCGAGGTGCCCACAGCTCCGGACGTTCATTCAGACAATATGGATAAGAATTGACAACACGAATGCCACTGACATCGAATAACAGCCATATCTCGCAACGTCCCCCCTCCAGACCCACTGTGTATTACACGATTCCAATCCTGGAGGGCGAGCCACACCAATAGCATTCAGACTCTTCGTAATCTCTTTCACTACCTTCTTCTAGGCCATGTTTGGCCACAACTCTTCTACCTCCACACTGAACTGGGTGAGAGAAGTAGCAGCCTTCAGTACACGATGGTCCGGTATGCGCAATAAAACGCCTGACCACCGTAGCTACTGGTGCTGGACATAATCCTCGATGAAGGTACCTGTTGAACCACTTAATATGTTTTCTAATTGCCTGGCTACGCATTCGCAGACACCAAACTACAAGAGCTATGGTTCCGGGACAAACGGCTGTCGAACACCTGAAGGCGTCTTGAACGAACGTCTCTTTATCCAACAGGCCACGTCTCAGCACACACCAAAAGAGCCCGTTCCGTTGTTTGATATACATGTCCCTTGAGATTCAGAGATGCACCGCTTTGGCGCCATAGGTGTCTCAAATTAGCAAGCGCGACCAAAGTCTTGCAGATTCGGGCATTGAGTTCACCTGTCACAACACAATCGTGATATCTGAAATGCTCCACAACTTCCAGTGCTTCTCGTTGTATTGTAAGTGGCGCGTTTAGTGACTGCATGTCCAGAAGCAGTTCGCTTTACACTTTGTGAGTGCCCAGTGCATACTAAAGGACGGAACGACTTTAAGTGCTTATTCGAGAAACACCTGCACCTTCTCCCTTTCGCAGACGAGAACGACATGGTCTACATATCCCAGGTTGGCAAGGTTTTCGTCACATGCTGTTTGAACACCGGGGTTTTGGAGACAATCCGGTATTCACTTCATTATCCTATCGATCAGGAAATTAAATGGAATAAGATAGTGAGCACCAGTGACATACACCGCCCTATGAACGGAAGCTTTTGGAGAGTTCTCTCACACACCCCAAGAGTTTGAGAATACAAAGAACGCATTATTTTCACAAAATTTCGAGTATTCCTTGATAGGTCAGCGTGTTACTGACGACAGACCGGTCAGCTGAGTCGAATGCGGCTTTGAAATCCAGAAATACTAAAACTGTGGGTCGTTTGTACGCATGACGTTGTTCTAGCACCTGACGGAATGTGAAGATTTGGTCAATGCAACCCTACCAGGCCGGAATCCCGTTAGCTGTTCTCGAGTCAGTGTTTCACGAGCCACATTGAGGCAACGAAGCACAAGCGACGACCTGAGTCAAGCTGATCTGTGGGTGGTTACCACACTCACCACGAGCCCCCATTTTGAAAATGGGCACTATCACTGACTCTCCTCAGGTGTCTGGGACAGACTCTTTTTCCCAAGTGCGAACAAACAGATTAGGCATGTGCTGACTGAACACTTCCCCCCATCAGTGAACAATTCGGATGGAAGGTCATCTGGAACAGAAGCTCGGTGGCGCTTGAGAGAACATATGCAGTCGTAAACCTCCGAGGCTGCAAGTGGTGCTACGATCACCACCCAGGCTTCACCGTCAACTCTGGACTCCAGAGTGGCAGCTGTGGCCACGATTATTGTTGTTCAAAGTATTCGGTCTAACGACTGAGGCATTCTTCTTTATTCAAACATAGCCACTTCATTCCGATCCTTGATGGTCTCGCTCACCGGTGCTTTCGGGGACCGGTCTCACGGACCAACTGAAATAGTCTTCGGGCATTACCGGCTTTATGGGGCTCTTCCACTTTCTTGGCTTTCTTTGTCCACACTTCACGGTTGGTTCACACGCTCACTTTCACTCGACATCTGATAATTCGTAGCATCAAGTTATGTTCGGGACCGTCTGGGATATTTCTCCGAGACATGAGCATTGCCAACGCTCGGTCTGATATCCATTTTTTGAGTGCGCCTGGTGGTGCCGTGCCACAGAGACAATATCAAGCACTATGCAAGCAGGTGACAATCTCGTCCCAGTATGAGTTCACATCTGATGGTTAAGCGTTTGAGACTCTAGAAGACAATTCTGGTGAATCCGTCTAAAATTCGGATCTGCCAGTCTCTCAGTTACCAACTGATCTGTCCTCGACTTACGCCGCCACGGAAAACGTAGGAAGAAGCGACTCCTGAAGAGCGCATGGTCAGAATCCATAAATGCGTTCTAAAACGACCGGTAGCCAGTTACTGATCCGCACCACCGGTAATTGACGGCAATGTGGTCGATTCGAGTTTGTGGCAGGAATACCGTCTGCGACTCAATGAGCAATGCATATGTCCGAGACCAGCAGATCTTATTGCTGCTAAAAAAGCCATACCAGCAACTAGCGACGCATGCAGATCCACCAAACACCGAATAATCAGGGGCTTGAAGAGTGATAGAGAACGCTGGTGGATTTTATAAGTCCGGGAGATGGAGAAAATTTTCACTCTAGGTAACAACCGTGATTGGTTTCAACTGGTCCGATCAACCCGACGATATAATAAGACGAACGCAGAAAGGTCTTCAAAACCCGGGTGTTCAAATAGCCTCTGACGAAAACCTTGTCGATCTGGAATATGCAGACGACGTCGTTCTCCTTCTCTCAGATATCCATCGTATCATCGTTAGACAGGTGTCGGTTTTCAGTACATGGATGTAGCATTGTTCTGTGTTCCCCGACCCAAATGAGTGGATCAGAGTTTCTCTTGCCGTTCACATGGTTGTGAAAAATGAGTGCAAAAAAGACAGACTAAAATGACCACAACGGTCATCACACACAGGAACAGGCTAAATCATACACACTGTACGTGCTTCATGGTCAAGGTCACGGACTGACCTACATTCAGCGTCTGGTGGTGCTTTGGCAATTAAGCTACCGACTGAATGTAGGAAAAAAAACTAACAAACTCACTCTTACCAGATACGCCTGTCCGACCACTTCGTCAAAATAAGTCCAGAGTTCGTAAAATCTTCACACACTCTTTTAGGCGACTTCCAACAAAGGAAGCCACAAAAACATCCGTGACATTGATTATCTCCATAGTTCGCAGCACCTCCAGTCATGCACAGGGGAGTACACAGATACCTATTCTGTAGGACCAGTCAAACCAGTTGGACTTCCCGTTGCACAAACGAACAGCAGTTTTTTAGCTGTCTCATTTCCGATTCCTGGACACCAGTCCACACCAGCTACAGTCACGAGACTACGGTTACCAAAGACCTGAAGATACTTAATTCAGAGGCCATGGAGTTTGATTACCGCATGCACTATAGGCTCTCTATTCAAAACCAGCTCTAGTACCGATTATCTCGAGTTGTCTGGAGGTAACTATATCAGACAAGAGTTCAGTGGCGCTTGAGAGAAGATATGCAGCCAGATGAAGTGTGGTAAATGGTCTTTTAAGATATTCTAAAGCGAAGTTATACCATCTACCGCGATTCCAGCAGTGTAAAAAGGTCAAAAATACCAAGCCTCGAAGAGTTGCATGAAGAATCCACCAGAAAAATTAAGACCCGTAACCAAAGAGCAAATACGTCCATACCTTGATTTGACCTAATTACAGACTAGCTAGACCAATAAAATCGATGAAACTTATCTCTATTAGTCGATAGCAAATCATAATACGTGGGTTTTCGATCACATGCACGCTTACACGGCAACCAGCCGAACGAGTTTGTCTGAGAAAACCTTTGATGTGTCAACTATCAACACACCACCGAAGGCGACTGGTCAACATTGAAGACGAATAATAGTATACTGCTAACTGCCTGAGTTCGTTAATTTACCATAGAGACGGGCGCAAAAAAAGTGGCGTTCGGGGTAATAGGGTGTACTCTGGTGAAGACCAGGCAATAGATGTCACACAAGACATCCCTTCCTAACATTACTCATAAAGAGAGTTTGCTATCCGAGGCGATGAAAGCCAAACCTGTAAGGCGCCAAATAAAGCACATATAACCGTCTCCTGTGTACAGCAGGACTACAGAACGAAAGAACGACTGATTGAGATACTTAAATGTGGTGTCTTTCAACGTAGCATTGTTAAGCCGAGGGTGGGATATTGCCATATTATACAAGCAGAAGCTGAAGTCGATTAACCACACCACCAACTTTGTTCTCTACGCTAATGCGAGCTTACAAACCTTGTACACACCGAGTGCAAACATTTCTCCACGTTCCAGTGATTCAGTTGGCACGATATTCGAGATATCGCAGTATATTTTCATAAAGGAAACTACTCACAAGGTTGCTGAAAACTCTTCGACAGCCCACGACCGGTTTCGCCCTTCTTAGGGCTCATCAGGTAGGCGCAGTCCCCAAGTTTCCGTCAACCTTATGTTCTACATGGGGAGCATTTTACGTGCATCGGGCAACATTTATGTCACGATATACTGAGAAAACCGACTGAAGTTAGGCCTATATATACTAAACCAACGGCAAAGACCGAGAAGTGTGCTTAGAAAAGACACCATCCCGAGGGAATACGACTTACCTTGTTTGTGGGCAACTTCAGGAAGGTATGTGGCCGTACGGTGGTAACCCTTCTCGTTTACAAACTCGATCCGGATTCCGTGCACACCGATCTTAATGAGAAATGAAGTGTACTCAGAAAAGTGAATCAGAAAACTATTATCCAACATAGGGTAAACCAGCAAAATGATAGATTTAGGACGCGGGCATGGGTAGTACATAACTTCAACACCATTAGCTACAGTGCTTGCCAGATGCACATTGGTCATTCACAGTAAGTACGCATACCCCCCCCCATGGGACTATGAGCACATAAGGGGTCGTTTAGTTCATCTGACCAATTCGTTGAACGCCGATCAGGATCTGACTGAATTAGATAAAATGTGGTTTTATCTCTCCTGATAATCGATCAACCTGTGTAAAATAATTCCAGACAGCACCTTGGATGCCACGGTTACTAGGGTGATTCCTCGATACCTTGTCCTCTTATGGGACTTCGTTTCTTCGTTTTCCTTCAAAATCCTCCTCGGTAAGGTCTTCATACTACTCATCAGGGCTTCATCGCCTTTAAGTACGGAGTACAGGACATCCGGGCGGGATATGCTGGTGCGTCGGAGGAATGACATTTCACGCTGGATTTCTATAGTTGAGAGTGGCTGCTGTTGAAATTCGTTAAGGCTCGTTGGGTTCTTCAGGAGGTTGTGCTGGAGCAGGCCAGCTGTCCTTTAAAGTGTTCAGCTTATCGCTCAGAATGACTTCGTGAATGGACTATCGTAAATGCGTTCTGGTGTCCACCTCACCCTTAGAGGAGCACGATCTGAAAGAAGCATCTAGTTCTTGCCAGGTTTGTCACGTCACATTGCGTTTCTGGCCCATTACCTGTGCGGCGAATTCCGGGTACAATCTAGGAGACACTGCCCACAAAAGAATAAACAAGCCGTGGAACACACTTTGTAGGAGGCACGAAGAACAACACTAATCTCGGTGGACGATATTTCGGCATGCATAGTACATACATAGTACATCACCGTAGGTGATGGTGCTGGAAGTAACTGCTGCACAACCAAATATCCGTTTTATAATTGTCTTGTTACTAATTCATCGACGCCATTCGGTAACACCAACGCTTTTAAGACATAGGTGGTAAATGAAGTGCCTAAAAATACTCATTCAGCTGTAACACCCCTCAGTACCTAGCTACCACGCCAAAGGCGTTGAGAAACACACAGGTTGCCGAAGTCTATACAGGAACAGTCGAAAATTCGAGGTTATGTTCCAACCACGGACCTTCAGGTCAGTGGGTCCGCGCCTTAACCACTGCGCTACCTCAAGCTCGGTGGTCAAGATCTTGAAGATGCCTCGCACCAACGGAGCGAAGAAACCACATCTCGGAAGCACACAATAATGCAGCTCTTACTGCAGCCTGGTAAACACTAACCCTTAGACCCAGCGATATGCCTTCTAGCGGTCAATTCATTCGCGTGGTTGCATGAAAAAGGCTGTTCGAGAAAGTCGATCGACTGACATAAAGAGCATGTGACCAAGATAGCGCAACCTATGGAGCGTGGTGACTATTGTGGACGAGTCCTTTCTTCTGAGATTCAAATTTGAGTCCACCCAATCCCATAGAACCACTTTACATTTCACAAAAGTGAAGTGCATGCCAAACAGTGAGGCAATTATTTGGGTTATTGAGTACTATCTGCATTGCGTCATTCCCAAAAACTTTCATTTGCGTACTCGATAGCTGTGACCGGATATTAAAACCCACAATGACCTCCAGTACTTCTCCTTGGAATGCAAGGAGCATGCACGTTCTGAAGTACGTTGTAGATGCAAGGCACATACCGAAGGATGATATGAAAGTGGTCAGTTAATTAAACAGTGGCTACGTTTGGCCCTTGTCTTAAAAGATGAGGGCGATGTTGTCTGAGCACTCAGATCGGATGGGGTTCTCAACAGCTACACTTTGAACGCAGCTTCTGAAAAGCCTTAAAGTTTTTGCCTCAATAGTTCATCGATAACGAAGTCTAAAAATGGAGATGTGTCATGAATATTCTTTGTGCTTACATTATGGTTTTGTATTAGCAGTGCTTTCGCCTTCATTTTCAGCTTATGTACGTCTATTCTTAGACAAGTAAAGCGCTATTCATTCATGTTCTCGCGCTCGATCAGAATCGATATTCCATTCGTAACAGATAGCATGCGAAAAAGACGGAACAGCTATTCACTCCCTCAATCACCGTCTTAAGCGGTGGGCTGGGCACTTCCAAGACAAGTTCACCTGGTCTCCTTCAACACAACCATTGGAAGAACCAAGTGGGTCCAAATGGAACAATGACACCATCCACAATAAGCAACCGAAATCCAGCGTGAAATTTATATCCTGAAGCGCGACAAGGTACCTGGCCCGGATGGCCTACATCCCGCGCGCTTTAAGGGTGGCGAGGTCCTGGTGAACAGTCTGAAAATCACACTACAGAAGATTCGGAACGAAAACAGAAAACCAGACGAATGGAGCTCCTAGGCCATCATCCCAGTTTTCAAAAAGGGAACAAGAATGTCATGTGAAAACCATCGTGGTATCAGCCTGGTATCCCTTGCATCTAAGGTGCAAGGGATGGATTATCGGGAGACATATTCGTGAAAATCAAGCTGGGTTTCGCCCTGGTCGAGGATGCGTTGACCATATCTTGAGACAAATCTTTGAACAGCGCCAATCCTCGGTAATTTTTATGGATTGGAAAGCTGCTTTCGATTCTGTCAATCGTCAGAAACTTTGGCAGTGTCCAGCGATCAAAGGTGTCGCTTCCAAATTCAAATCCCTTATGAGGGCACTGTATGCCAACTTCTGTGCGTACGAGTATACGGGAAGCTCTCGCCTGAGTTCACCATGTTCAGTGGTCTAAGACAAGACTGTCCTCTTTCCACTTTCCTCTTCAACTTTGTTATTGATATGCAGCTTGAAATTTCTCTGGCTGTCTCTGAAACTTCGGGAGTCGAAATGCTCCCGGGACGTTCCCTCACAGACATTGAGTATGCAGACGATATGGCTCTCCTTGGTTCAGATCCTTCCCAAGCGCAAACGATTTTAAATAACCTAAATAACTCCGCACGGCTTCGCATGCGCCTAAAACCTGCAAAGGGTAAAGTGCTGCTACAAGACTGGGTGGGATCGAACCCACACCTCATGCTTGCAGGCGAGCCAATCGAAGTGGTAGATAAATTTGTTCACCTAGGCAGCTGTATAAGTATAAGGTGAGATTATTTCTCCAACCGGAAAGTCCAGGGCAGCTTTTGCCAACCTCCGACACCTATGGCGCTACATGAAGTGAACTTTTCTGTTAAGGGAAGAGTTTACACTGTGGTGGTGCTCTACGGATCAGGGACGTGGCCCCTACGCGCAGAAAACATATGGAAAATGTCAGTGTTTGATCATCGGTGTCTCCGAACTATTGATCAGGTCTGGTGGGAACATCGGATTAGTAATGTTGAGGTACACCAGATGGTCTTAGGAAGAAGGATAGATAGATAGATGATAGAATGATAGATAGAACGATAGAATAGATGATGCGTTACTCACGCTTCATAGGTTACGCTGGTTATGACATGTACTCCAGAAGACCGTCTGATGGACAGAGCTCTCTTCGCCCAGCCCTGTGTTGAGTGGAAGCGACCGAAAGGTGGACAGTGTATGACCTGGCAACGAAGTATGGACTTTAGTGCATAAAATCACGGGTATAGACAGGTAAGCAGGCAACCACATAGATTCTCTGTAGCTCCACTGGGTTTTACGAAGGGCCGATGTAAACTAACATCGTTTCTTTAAAGGATCTCAAGTCGACCTGCTTTAGCCGAGAGTAGGGCTGTCATCCGCTTTCTGTCGAATACCTCACTTTGTCGTAGACATGTTGGACAGATTCCAATCACTCGTCAGACTGCTGCCTCGGATGGCCAGTGTCATTCCGATACTAATAGAGTCCTCGTGAATGCCCGGCATCCAACACTCATCCCATTTCCATTGCTTTCTGTGTCCAGTAAGTCATTTGGTTAGCGTGCACAATGAATCTTGCTTGACATCTCATGATTCGCAGGGTTTAAGTAGGTGCGGGGTCGAAGGCAGCATTTTTTCGAGGCTTAAGCAGTGCCACCGTTGTCTCATACGGAATCTGCTTATCTTTCCGCTGTTAAGCGAGTTCTCAGCCACTCAGCGGCTTCAAAAAGCAGACTGTCCCTGGAAGATTGTACGGTGAAAACACATTCAAACGTTCCAGGAGTAGTGGCAATCAGCTATTGGCTGAGACCATCGGTAGCTAATGCCGATCTGGTCAATTTTGCTCCAGGGCTGGAAGGCTGCTGGAGGACAGCATAGCTAGACAATTTCGATTATTCCGTGAATAATCACTGAATATAAGCACTATTCAGTCACCACATAGATGAGGCGATTACTCCAAATCATCCGAACGTGGCGAATACCGTTGAAGAGTAACCACCGGGTAAGCGTATTTGGGTGGGACGCGCAGAGCCAATGGCCGGTCCTGATTGGTTCATATTCTGTCCACTCACCAAACAGTCATGAGGCCAATGACAGCATGACGCTCATAGTTGCAATACATTTGAGGGGAGAATAAAACCTTTTACGGGAAAATGTTCCGTTTTGTTTCATGTGTCCTCACGCCAAAAATCGTCCTATTCTACGTTCATATTTTTGCAACTCACTAAATTTTATTGCCCACTGAAGCAACCGTACCCCTAAAGGAAAAAGTGTGATTGAGAACTTTTCTAGGATTGCTGAGACCCCGGAACGCCTAGGGGAGGCTCAAAAGTTTAGACTCGAATTCTGAACTCAATTGCCTGTCACGTTTAGTCCATCAGAGACATGTCGTAGCTTTCGAAAATTCAATTCCATTGTGCGAATACTGAGATCGGACAGTTATATTTTCTTCAAAATTTGCTTGAATGCATGCAAGTCCTACGTTAGGATCAGAAGTACCATTTCTATTGGCTGGCATAGTTCAGCGTGATCCATCCGCAAGGATTGCGCGGTCGTTTTTCCCCACCTTCTTCTCATTTGTTGTAATTGAAAATGATTTAAAATGGTACGTGAACAATAATTACGCCCTTTTTTATCTGCCTGAAAACAAAATAAGCAGCCAGTCACGGCGTATACACGAGAACGCTTCCTATGGCTTCAGCAGCTACCCGGCAGACAAAACAAAAGGGGGATAATCGTCGTGATAGCAACACAAGCTGCAGCGGGTGCCCAGCGAAGTTCGGTCCCCACCGAGAGAATGACACCAAGATGTTAACTTCCAACCACCTGGAGCACAAACACCCGAGGAGTAAGTTCTTCATCGAAAATCCCTTGACAACCGATGTCTAGGCCTAGACTAAATAAAGGAGTGCAGTGCTCCACCGAAGGGACATCATCATCGGAGGGGTGGCAATATGTTGCAGCTGAATTCGAGAAGAAGCTGGCCACCCAAGATATCCCTGACCATTACGTCGGATTCCACTGTCGTATAGGTCAGTGTTCACATTTTTCTTAGGAAGATGCCATGCCACCGGCTTGTGCAAAACACAGCGACTAGAGCCATGTACTGGTGGAATCTGGTTGTGGTTGCTTTAGCTACTTGTGTTTTATCGTACGCTTTGACAGCGCGGTTGAGTGAGTAACAATGTGGCGGATAATATCCACCTCGATTTTGACATGATTAGAATGTCCTGAGAAGAACAGCCCCCATTTCGTCTCACATTCGATCGCTAAATGGCTCTACATCACTCACAAGTGGACCATTCACGCACAGCGTGGGTTGGCTAAAATTAAATTTGACTAATAAGTACTTTTGGGACTAAAATGGATATTGGAAATGCCATGCGCGCAACGCCGATAGACTAGAACATGGCATCCAGAAGGTCCCCCATTGAAGTGAGTGGCTTAGCGGTGAATATGAGGTGTACGCCCCTTAGCAGTGTGACCGGTGAGAAATTTGGGAGAGAGATGGTCTATTTGTGGTTTACCACACGACAACGTATGTTGCCAACCATGTTTTAGACATGTTTGCACACGCACACTAAACATAAATTACCAGTAGACTTATTTTTACGGGATGAAAAGCACGTTGTTTATAACATTCGCGTTTTGCATCAAACCTCCAAACGTTCCCTGAATGTTCTCGAACTGGCTGGTACGAGCACGTGCGCCTCCTGGCTACTTAGTGTACACCTCGCTACCCGGAGGTCATTCATACACATTCATAAGTTATATCTTATGTTGTTGTATGCGTTGTGTGCGCCTATTTTTAGCCAAAACTGCGCTAGAGTCCAATGAATTGTACGGTTACTGAATATCAAAAATAGTACATCGTGGTAGATATATATTCCCAATTCTCAACAAAAGGACTATTTTTGCGGTTGGTAAGTATATCTTTATACAAGTTTGGAAATGAAGTTACCACTGATGTATTTGTAATAGTGAATAATTTCGGCACCTTTGCTAAATATACGGGAGAATACGTTGGCTGCCCATTTTCATTTCGGAGTCATCGTCGAGCGAATGTGATCTACGGAAAACGTAAAATCGAATGCCTTCCTACTACCTTTGTTACCTCTGTACCGGAATCTATGTTCTGTTGCCAGTTCTTAGACGCACACCCCAAATTTCTCCGAAAAATTGCGCGAATTAGGCAACTTTCACATGAACGTTTAGCATTTGAAGGTTTTTATTCGAACTCTCAATATCCTACAGACGATGGCAAATTTAACAGGAACTGTTTGAGCCAACTCAAGGTCACATTTGGGCTTGGGGTTCGTATTTTTAATAACTTCGCGACGTCTCTGTAAGGACGGTAGGGAATCTTGCGGAACAGTTGGTTTCTTCAAGTGTGTTACCCTTTACTGCATTTAGAAAGTATTTTGAAAGAATACATGAACATAATTTTTGTCGTCTTTACCCGCGCAAACTCAAAGTGGACTGGCCATTCACGAACCATCCGGGAAGATTTTCCGCATCGTTGCAGCAGGTATCCCGCCAAACAAAGCCAGGCTGTTTGTCGAAGCTAGTGCGTTCGGCGGATCTTTTTTTTATAGACAGCACACGCTATATTGGGTGCACGACAAGATTTATCTTCTTCGCTATACTTGTTCCTTGATAGTGCCATCGGGGGTACTGTTGGTTTATGGTCACTGAGGGCAGGCAGTATAATAATCTGGCCAGAGCTTTGAAGTTTCGGCGCCAAATCCAACGGTTTTAGACTGTCATGCGTGCATATGCAGCACGCTCAGGAAAAAAGTGGCAGATATATTATTGAACTACGCTCGCGGTTTCCGCTGCCGCGACGTTGTACTTGGGCTCATGGACAGCTCCATACATGAACATCCTCAGTGAGTCAGTTAGTAACGCGAAAATGGGACTGACCAAGGAATCCTGATAACTTAAGAGAGCACGGATCAAGGATAACTTGGGGGTCATCGAGGGCGGGGAGGCGATTCCTTGCTCTATTAGACTGCAGGTCGCAATATCAGACAGTTGAAAGTGGTTCCTTGCTCTATTAGACTGCAGGTCGCAATATCAGACAGTTGAAAGTGGTTTCTTTTCTAACTGCCGTCATTAGGCGACACTACCCGGTTTAAAAAAATGATGAACGACGTTCTTTTGGAGATAGTTGGGAACGGCAGAATGCGAATGATGCAAACCGGTTGGGGCCATATGCGAACATGTGCAACATTCACTGACCAAATTTTGCGGCTCCGGGTTCATCGGTAATCATGTAATCATCCATTTACCTGTGCAGGAATTGCAGGCGTGTGCACAAACGATTCCTGAAAAAGAGGCTGAGGCCTACGTGCCTGCGCAGCTCCCTCTGGTTACCGGGTGGTCAGATTGCAGGCATCTAGGTGTAGAACTATCATGTAATTAAGCCTCTTATGGTCAAAAAGGGTTAGAAAAACCATTACAGATAACTGTTAGATCAGTCCAGTGATGTTCATTCAGAGAGTGGGTAGGAAGCGGTAACCGAATGCACTTACCAGTTACGGACCAGGCTGAGTGGTAGAAAATTTATTAAAGATATGGATAACTGTCCCTATTAAAGGACTATATCCTGTCTGATAACCCCTATAACTCTCCAGAACTTATTGATCTCATCTCATTTCATCTTCTCCCCAAGCTTCGATGCTTACACACAAATGCCGGAAAAGAAGGCTAACCAATTAGTAGAAGCGTATATGGGCAGTCAAATTGCGTTGGGTGAATGCGTCATGGGAAGTCAGTGTCCGTCGACTGCTTAGAGAACAAAGATGGGAGTGGAAGTATTTTAACGGTCAATGATAGTTAAACGTAGGATGAATGGTATTTCTTTCTGGCACAATTAGGTAGAGCAAAACCTACAGGTCCTCAATTAGGTCATCATCGCCATCATCATAGACAGCACTGGGAGTGCTGTCCTCAGCAGCCAATGTATTCGGATAGTCTAAACATGATCGTGGGAGTGGAGATGATTAGCGATTTGTTGACACGAATGATGAATTAGATGAGGCCAAAAAACCCAAATGTCGAACATAGAAAGGTACCCCAGGGGAGCTTGAACTAGTAAGACGCTTTCGGCGTGTCTGAATTTCAGAAGTTTTTCTGACCATACTCGAATGTTAAATATGACAAAAGATCCGGTTCGTAAATGCAAGAACCGCAGCCGAAAAGCGGCGCCTGAGAACCGATCCCTAAGGTAGTAAGAGTGCTCCTGAGATTTAGTGCGGGGTGTTTGCGAGTTATCTTAAGGACGACTGGGCTGTTGTTTCTGATAACCTACAAGGCACAATTGGCGGCAAGCAGAAGTGGGGTGAAGTTATATTTTAATTTAGTGGAAGAGGGGATTCGAAATAATTACCCGCTAAATGATTAGATTGACACGAAATCCGTGGGTACATGTATGAACGGAAATGAAGTACTTGAATTCCCAGGATCACTCGCAATTTAAATTACTACTGCCTTATATATTCCTCTTTTTATCTTTAAATATGCTGTGTCTTGTAACATGTATGATCCCTTAATCTTGAAGTCACACATCAGTTTACACACGGATCCTTCATTATTGTTAATGTGATTAAACGGGCAGGTTTCATGTTTGTCTTTATGACTGTAAGACATCCGAACGATTTTACCTAAGATATACTAATCATATTGCATTTTCCTTCCAGAATCATTATCGAGTAAAACCAGCTTTCGGAAAATGAATTTAGCTATCCATCACCAAGAGGAGCGGTGCGTACCGGCAGCTTCAAAGAGTTTATGGCCTTTACCAAAAACTGGATCGTATCGTTTGTTCATCACTTGTACATTGTTCATAAACAAGTGGCCGGAATTTTTTAAGCTTACTATGTGCTTTGAAAAAATTTGCTGAAAACGGATTGTTTTGGTGTCTAAAAATGTCTGAAAATTGCTGGCTACCTGGCCAGTTGAAATGAACTGGCCGTCGAATCATTTGTTGAACACATGCTACTACAGCTTATCCAGATTTTACCTCTACTCCACATGATGCGCATGAGAAATATAAAGTTGAGAAACGTGTAGAAGAAAAGGTCACAAGCTACAGTCTTTAGTTTTATGCTGGGCTTATACGTCGTCATAATCACGGACGAGAATACCAAATGAGAACACCGGTGGTTAACTTTCAAAACAGAATAAAAGTTTATTTGAACAAAGTCGAAAGAAGACACGGGACAATGAGGATATCTGAAGCTTGTTTACAGAAAACATCCGAAGTGCCTACAACTGAAATACTCAGCCAGACAAAATGGATGGAAGCTAGTAGCATGAAAGCTATCAGCGTATGTCATACAACATGCTCTCAGTGAATCCAGCCAAGCACCGAAGAATCACGGGGATGCAATTGCAGACCTATGATAAAACCGTCAGCGCACAAACGTTTCGCAACATTCTTCATTCCGTTTCGTCATGGCATATTCTGTTAACTTCTAGGTTTCTGGCATTCCAAATTAGGCACAGAAATCAGCACTGCCTTCGGAAGACGGAAATTCAGCGCATGTGTAACAAATGGCCGAGCCAGCGCAGCGTGAAGTGTTGCATACAGTCTTTGAGTGACGTGCCCTCCGCTTTAGCATTTATTCGTCTCCTGATTAACTCATCCCACTTGTCATGGCTTCAGAGGATTCCAGCTAGAGATCTCAGAGATCGCGGAAAATAACTGGGGATAACTCAGACGCTCCGCCTTAAACGGAAAACTCTCGTAGCCGCACAGAAATACACCTTGTATTAAGGCCTAACATACGTTTCCTTTGCGGCTTACGATATGCCATTTTGGTGCTACAGATAGCGCAAAATGACAAATACAATTTTGGCCACTGATATTCCTGTATTTCTTTTTTCTGTCACACAAACCCTGAAGTTAATACAGCTTCCCAAATGATTAGGGTGCATCACATCTTTCGGTGTCGCTCTTTGAACTCACATAGGCATGTCAAAGACTGTACGTCCTCCAGTACGGCCTTGTGCTCAATGGGTGCGAAGCACATGAAAAACGACTCAATCGTGTTAACATGAATTTCAAGTAATCTATGCATTTTCTGTTGTTTTTCAAAAAGTAATAAGAATTTGTGTGGATATTCCGGGATGACAAAGTTCTTAAACGGGCAATCATTAGGCTGAAATCTTGGAGGCTTTCCAGAAGTTGAAAAAATGAAAAGCGTGGAAACCACTGTCAGCTAAAGTGTTCCCAGGAGTATGGGAATGCAAGCAGCACGTGATATGCATGACCACAATATGC
>NW_008752612.1:16550-18192 GCF_000715545.1 Opisthorchis viverrini | reverse complement strand
AGTCATTTTACAATAAACGTATATATTATTTGTGAATCCACTGGGGAAGTCAGTCAGAAATTACATATATAATTCCCCAGCTATAATACACTTGCCTTTGAGGCCATCCAACTAACACACTTATATTTGCAATTGTTGCAAACGCACATATGCTTGCTTTCTTTGCAAGGGATATGAAATAATTTCACTAGGACAGATCAATGTACGCGTGAACCTTTTACAAACATTTAAGATAGCGCCAGAGGCACTTTTGCTGACCATATGTAGCTCAATACGAGTCTCTATTCACCTACGTAAGCGAGCGAATATTGTGTTTTCTTTGATTACAGTATTTCAGATTTCTTTCCTGAACCAACGACGGCATTGTATTTTGCATTGGAATAGTTGGTTATTATTCTTTTCTTATAATGACATGGTCAAAATATTCTAAAGTAATTTATTGAAACCTATACATTACTTTTAACGGCTTATTCTGGCTAACATATAGAGCGGGGTAGAAATCACTAATTGGTGGACAAAGCGATTCTCTAGACATTTATCAGCAATAGCTATTTCCCACGTGTTAGTACGTGGGAGTACGTCTTATTATTTTCAAGGGCTTAGACACTAATTATTGTGGTAATGCACAAGATATAAATTATAGTGACTTGTAAATTTCCGACAATTAAATAATCGTAAAACGTACACGGCTTTCTACAATCCCCCACTTGATTGTTTTGAACACATTCCTCGACAGAGTTGAAACAAGCGCATAAGTTTGTCCGTGTCGTCTTATTCATTACATTTTGATCGTCTTTTTTTCATAAATAGCAGACCATAAATTGCGCACTGCATATTTTCTCACCGCATTATGCAAAGACGCATGGGTCTTAAGGAGCAATAATTCACGCATGTTTATTGATTATAATATTTAGTTTTAGCTTGCACTGCCCAAAGTAGACTATCAAAAGGCAAAAGCTTCCCCAAACGCAGCACCAAATCGCTAATGATTGATGTTGCCTCAGGGCAACTGGGTCACATCCTTGCGGCTCCCGTGGATACTTCGATTTCGTTTATATTAACAATGTGTATGCTTTCGAAATTCCACACCGAAAATGGATGTATCTTCTAAAAATGTTCTTCATTTAAAGTTGAATGCACGACTTTACTGAGAGCAGGATAAGCCCTGCAAAAAATCAAAAGGGCACTTGAGGACGTTTAGCCTATTGGTCTGGGTAGTGCCAACCAGAGGACTAAGCAATTCGCTTTTTTGAGACATCGTACAGGTATGCTTAAATCTTGAAATATTAAAGCCACTTAAATCTTGAAATATTAAAGCCAACAAACTAATAATCGAGTTTATATGGTAGAGATATATGATGTGACCGGTTTGTGTAAACGCAGATGTATGAAACATACTAATGAAATGATAGTGTTTTGAACTTCTTCGGTGCATTTGAGTATTGCTACTCAAGGTAATCAAACTTTTATTGGGTCACAATAGTCGGGTTGTAATAAGATTTAGCCCTTACTTTCAATCGCACAAAGTACCAGGGAATCATTGAAATAACTACAAACATGATGAAACGTACGGCTTGTTAGGCTTTCATTTGTTTTTATGTAAAAATTCTAAGAAGCCTGCATTCTAACAGTCCATAACACT
>NW_008752612.1:0-5316 GCF_000715545.1 Opisthorchis viverrini | reverse complement strand
TTGCCTGATGCTTTATTCAGGTGATTGGCACATTTAAATAAAATAAAATATAATATAATATAAATAAATAAATAAACAAAATAAATAAAATAAAAATAAATAACAATAAAAAATAAATAATAAAAATGTTTGTCAAGATCTCCCGGACATTACAAAACAGGTCGTCACAGATATCTATCCCCCGTTTTGAATTTGAGTGCTTCGTAAGTAAAACGGAACGAGAGCAAGCAACTATCTGGCCGTTGAATTGCAGGATACACATTTTGGGGAACCTGCTGCGTATAACCATCAAGTGGAGGGTTCTTGTGTCAGTAAACACAAACGGTGAAAAATGAAAGCAGGACGACTTTTTGAATGCCTGAATGGTTTTTCATACTGAGTATCTGTGTAAACAATTGCTCTAAAAGTAGGGCCATTCCTTTTTGCTTTGTGTACTTTTCACCATGATTTGCTTGATACATTTTCTCAACTATAGCTATGTAAAATTTAACAGCCTTTACAAGTTTACAAAAACTGTTTCCTGCGGAACAGACTCTGCAGTGAGTACTGAAGAAGTAAAAGTTAAATTTACATTTACTCACGTATCACTATTTTCCAATGGAAGAAAAAATAATGTAGAACTAGTGTTGATTAACGTATAATTAGTAATTCTCGCACTTCCAATTAAGAACTCTTTTATTTTACGCCCGTGATCAGATGTTGCCGCGAAAAGTAGCTGGCGAAAATAACTTTCCAAAGAAAGCGGATAATCACCTGCCCTGATGGAGACCAAATGCTATCGAAATTCCTTTGCACTGTGTAGCAGATACCTTCAATAAATCATTGACACTGTTTTGTATTGTTTAAATGCCGTTTGAATATAGATTCAATGGCAATAATAGTAACAAAATATACAAGCATTTATTACAGCACGCAGGTACACGAATACCCGTCAGACTTCCAGTTTGGTTTTATTTTACACCTTTGGACATTAGGTGTCCATTGTGTCCTCTTGAGCTTGAAGCTTAAACAAATCACGTGCATATTTATAAACTTACATGCTGAGTACGTGATTGAAATGTTAAAACCGTGAGAGTGAGGTGTAGCCCGGCTCGTGTGTCTAACTTTTGATTTCAACCTCCTGAGAGTTTGAAAAACCATATCGTATTACAAAATCGAAGGCATACCCAAAGGATGTATCCGCTCAAATTTGGCCCAAAGTTGGCCCATTAAAAGTGAAGAACCAATGTTTCGTCAGCATACTAGAAACCAACCAATCATTGAACCAAGACAGCATATCTACTGCCAGTTTACAGTGGAACTAAAGTTGACTTTGCATTTGCGAGGCCGCAATGTAGCTTGGTCTATTTTAAAATGAATGCAACTTTGACAGATTTGCTCAGCCATGAAATATGCTCACAAGTTGAATGTCCTCATTTTGTTGTTGTTTCGTGTTCAATAAATGTTTGCAGTTTGGAAAAATATACATTGGATGCATCTACACTTAGTTGTCTGTTAGTTTGCGTGGCACAAAGCGAACGGTATGATAATAATTTTGTTAAACGGGGATATCTGAAACTCTGAGGACATCGTTAATCCTATTTGCAAAGCTTTATGAGATACGCTTACCTTTCTGAAGACACGCTTGCACTTTTTGTGAGCGAAGTTATTAAAAAAACAATTGCTAAGAAATGTACCATCTTAACCCGTTATTCTGAACACCGTTTGACGCTTTCAGCGGAGATTGGGTTCCACTGGGGTAAAAAAATTCCTTGGAAAAGTTTTTGACGTCTGTTGTCATGCTTGCTAAGTAAAATACGTCTTTGCATCAGAAAACGCAGTAAATTCACGTGCTTTATTTGTGCGTTACAAATGGATTAGGTTAGCACGATCTGAACGAAATGGAATCAAAAAAGCTAGAACTCCTCACAAGTAAAAGTTTATGCAAGCACAATTTCCATCTGGCAGAGTTCGCTATAAAACTGCGATTAAAATTTAAACGACAAAGATAACCATTTTGTTAGTCGTAATACTCCTTTATCTTGAATAAGAAGAGTAAACGCACCATTTTGGGAAAGGGTTTTTCTTGAAGTTTTGAAATATTAAAATATGAAATTCAACCACTGTCAGTTATTTTCTTGAGCACTGCAAAGCACGTTGCGTGCAAAATCCACAATTAACGAGCTTTCACCATCTAGCTTATGAAAAAAACACAGTGGTATTGGGCGAAAAATATTTTTGAAAATCAGACTATTTCAGCCTTAGAGTAGCAAAAAGTGAGCATATCACCAAAGGCATATAGCACTATGATGTGTCCTTGCCATATTTTGGGTTTTACTTTGAGTAACCTATGTTTGGCAAAAAATACTAATCATCTAACTACCTCGAGTGTTTGAGAGTAGGCGGATATGCCTGTCTTGATGGCGATTACTGATCGCATGTCAGAATTGATTGTGAAAATTTCAACTCTCCAGGTGAATGAAATTTTTATTAATTGTCGGGATTTTTGTTACCCGATGACCAAAATTATCTGATTATTACAGAAATGTGCTAGAATTACTTGCTTCTGCTGCGCTCGAAAAATTTATTTAGAACTAAGAAACAAAATAAAGAATAAACAAAAAAGCTAACGCTTCTGGCTAGAAAATGCATGTGTAAAACGTTCACCAAAGTTTTGCATTTCTTTACTTCTGAGGGTTTCAGAATAAAATAACTCTAACTTTTCTTTTTGAGCTTCTATATGTTACAAGCAACGCCGTTAAATTTCTACGACGCAATTGAGCGGCCCTGTGCCGGACACCAAATCTTTTGCGAATCTCTAAGCATTACAGTACGCGTTTGAAGTAACCCTGAGCTTCTGCATATAACCATTTGTGCTCATCCTCATCTTTGGGGTTCCTGTGAAAGTTGAATTAAATAAAATCTTTTGCGAATAGCAAAATCGGTATTATCATTCCTTCTACTGAAGCTGGTGAGGGAAATTTCCCGGTTCAAATTTACTTATTCGTGCTGGACATTTACCAATTTTATTAAATGGAATATACACTATCTTATGTAATAAATATTATTCTTTATATTACATGTCATATATTATTTATAATATAAAGTTTATATTTTCATATGTTTGGAAGCCATCACTCTGAACAACGCCGAAAGTAATAACGAAACAACTAGACGTACTTTCAGTCAGACATTCTTCAAATTGTTTGAAAGGTGAGGTCACAGTTCTCAGTATGCACGAATAATTTTTCATGAACGCTAAACGTATTCTACAACACCGTAAACAATCTAAAAATATACTCTTTTGTGATGACCTCACAGGCAACTTTTGACGCTTTAACGGCATAAAAAAATCCTCCTTCTTACATTATTCTAACACCTCTCACTAGGTTTCCATCAGCAAATGTGCTGTCACCCTCTCACACCAGCCACATTGCCTTCAAAGAATTTGAGCTCCTCGATTAATCAACCGAGTAAGTAAATTTCTAAGCGTTACTGTGCAGTTAGTCCACACGCTTTAGTACATCTGTTAGCAACGATTCTCCATATGCTAACCAATTGTTTTAAATAACTTTACTCAGATATTTTTGAATATAAAATGCTTCCACATTCGCTGAACTACATCTTATGTAACGCTTTGTGCTACCGCCACAATTTGATCAGTTTGTTACCTCGATTAAAAATCACGGTGAAACGATGTCTATAACGTCAAACTATCGATGTAACGTATCCATATTTGTGGAAATTACTAAAACGTTATTTCGGGTGATAAGTTTTTGTCCAAACTAAATGCAGAGAATTTCATTTGCGAAAATGCAAATTACCTGATTTTGAAGGTATTCTCACTGTAAAACCAAAGCAACATAACATTCGTAAACGGTTATTGAACACGAACGACTTTCGCGGTATAAACAAATCATCCAAAATAGCAATCTCAAGATTCCTCATTTCTTGAATTCATAGACAAATGCTGCCGTACTAGACTATATGGTTGGTACATCATCAGAAACAGAATTATTGAGTTTAATCCAAACTCATCAGCAGTTTTCCCCAAAATAACCTCTCGAATTTACTAAGAGTGTGGCACGTAAGCGGCAGCTTATAGGTCGGGATTTTTGGAGAATGGCTTACTTGGAAATCCAACAATAAACGAAGCAATTAGGACGCGGCTGTGCATCTTGAGACCGATGAATTTTGTGCCCTGAACTCAACATAATTGCGCGTTTCAACTTTTGTAGCAAGTGCAGCGCAAGTGCAAGAATATCTAAAACCGGTCAGCCACAAAGAGACACATTAGATTCAATAGATAGCCCTGGAGCCTGTGAAATGCTGCTTGTTAATGTTGTTGCGTTGTGTTGTATAATGTGTTGTTGAGACCCACCTCTCGTGTGAATAGGACTGTGAGTTCAGCATATCTTAGACGATAGATCACCCAAGGTGAATCTTGTTTTAAGGTTCTCCAAAGCAAGTGCTTAATAGATAAGTGTTTTCCACGGGAGGGTAATATTTTCACTGAGTTTAAATCAGGAAAAAGAAAACACATGTTATTGCGAAAAGAAGCGTGTTAGGCAGTAGTGCAAGACTGTCTTGTATAAAATATTGCTCCAGAGTTTTGATTTATTTATCGCTTCTTAACTTCCCTCAAGAAATGCTCCACCGTATTTTCTGACGCTTCCGTTTGTGAAATGTATAAGGCAGAGTCCTCACCTCTGATTTTCAGTATAACGTGAATATATGCTTCAATCAACAATTATTTTATTTATCCTTAACTTCCCTCAAGAAATGCTCCACCGTATTTTCTGACGCTTCCGTTTGTGAAATGTATAAGGCAGAGTCCTCACCTCCCTCTTTCAGTATAACGTGAATATATGCTTCAATCAACAATTATTTTATCGGAGGCAATATTTTCACTTTGGATGAGTGCATGCAAGGTTAATTTGAGTTCCTGTTTTTGTTGAATATCGTTCTATAAGTTAAGGTCATTGTTCATCCGCCGAAAAATGCAGACGTATTCCAGCCACTTTGTTGCCATCGTTGAAGGGAACAATCCACCCGCGACGTCAGTGTTAAGCGCGTAAACCAAACGCCGTAAAATGTCACTTTTAACGAAAAATAGTGTCTATAAAAGCATGCCGCGTGTTCCAATAAATGCATCAATAAAGTCCCTACCAAATGGCTATATCTGTCATTTGTAATTTTGCTTCGCGTTGATATTTTGAATAATTTCTGGTTGATTGATCATTCATATTTCAGGTATGTTCCGTTTCCGCACAATGGGTAAAAGCTAGCACATTGAACGCGCAACGCTTAGCAGTCATACAATGGCAAATTTGGTTA
>NW_008752611.1:16564-18193 GCF_000715545.1 Opisthorchis viverrini | reverse complement strand
TTCAGGCTCGCAGTAGGTCCTGGGCGTTCTGACCTTGTCGACAAAACCTTTCGACAAAATTTTCATCTTTCTAAACGAGCAGATATCGTCAATGGCGAAAAAATCAAAGAATACGGTTATGGATACATCATCGCAACAGAGACTACACGCCCATAATCAAGGTCGTGTTCTTGAGTGCGCCTAACGGAACTCACCATGGCTGGTTACTTGACCAGCAATAAAATCATTGCTCGTAGACTAAGTCATCTATCATGAAAAATAAAAAAAGTTTCCAGATAGCGTTCGCTCATGTCACATGTAACGTCTTTACGTTCTCGGTATCTTGGCGATTTCAGCCAAGGCTTCAACAAACCGGTATACTCTCAATTCTCGTACTTTATTCAGATGGTATGCTAGACCCAGAAACGATTTTACAGGTGAACGAACGAACGTTCTATGCAGTTTTCGCAGGTCCCTCGTTGCAACGTTTTTTATCCTTAACCGAGAACGTGCTGCAACGCGGCAATTCCCCGGAGTATGAGAGTCGCGTAATTCAATAGAGGCAAACACAACAGTTCCAGTCAGTTATTACAGAACCAAGTTTTCCCGCACGCAACTGAAAATATCAAACGGGTTTTCTTGAATATAAAATTTTCGCACGATCTCATGGGACAATCCCACAGGCAATTTGCGACAAAACGTGTAGTAGAACAGTGTAATTAGTTTTCGCCCGCAAAGTGCAGACCACCAGATAAAGGAACGTCTAAATCGGTCCAATTAGTGGTCACATTTTTTGACGGGGGGGGGGGGGGGGTGGAGCCTTTTTAGGCACAAATTCGCACACTGGTTAGCAAGTGACGATTCGATGAGTTTTTACAATATAGCCATGTGGTCACACACCCCTGTTGGTTGTAAACTGCATGGTACCTTACAATAATTTGCCATTTATGAGGAATTCTGACTGTTTTGCAGTTCGATGCTTCGGGGACTGTAATAAGGCGATTTTGTCAAGAGCACGTTTCACGTGGCTGAGCATCAATCATTTCACTTCCACTAGCCACATGTTTGTCTGCGTTTGGTAACCTCTGCTTGAAAACTTTTTTGTTTTTCCAGCTTTTGTTTGCAACACCGAAAGAGAGTTAACTTCAGCCAATAGTTGTAAGCTCTGCCCCATTCCACTGAAATCCATTCCAGATCTGTGACTTCAGTGTGCTTCGGTCTGTGTTGACCGAACGTCTGAGGGAACGCAAATACTTCGGCCGGATGAATGACCACAAGGAACCGTTCCAGGTATCCTACTTGGGTTGAATAAGATTTTTCTGTAAACATCCTCATGAAAAATTCAATAAACGTCCTCCTTACCAGATGTTTTTATCACACCACAGATACTAGTTTGGTAATTGATCAGGTGGCTATTGATCTGTTCGCCCAGCTTGGCAATTGATTTCCAAACGTTTCGTCACTGTTCGAGGAGACACCTTCAGTGCGCTGTTGTTTGGGTAGTTCCTCTCTTCTTGGCTGCTGTAGCCTGGACTCTGGTCGGTCCGATCTTAATCTGTGTTGAGTTGTGGTTTGTATTTCTTGCTTCCCATGGCCATCCATTGTTGCCTCATTTTCGGTCGACCCATTCTTGATCTGTATTGCGTCGTG
>NW_008752611.1:2242-4824 GCF_000715545.1 Opisthorchis viverrini | reverse complement strand
TAATTATAAATTAATAAAAAAATATAAAAAAATAAACTTCAAGAATCATTTTTTTACACTGGTCATAGGAACTCCGGTAACCAACCCTGACAATCAGAAAGTGCAACCTGCCTGTCGACCGATCAGCGGTGTAACCTTGAAGCTCTAAAAAACTTTCCAAAATTTTAAAATTCATCCATTAATTTATGACACGTATTTTACGAATTCAAAATACAATATTCCTGCGTAGCTTGAGAGTCTCTGAATGACGCAATTAGCCGTTTTTATATTCGATGATGTTCTTTCACCGTTTCGCTCGTCGTCACTTTCCGCTGTTTGTTTCAACACGACCCATTTTCCGGCGTCGTCATCCAAGACATTGTCCCCTGTGAAAGGATCTGACGTCAGTCTTTAGACGAGATAACAAGCCATTGTGTACACTGCATTCAATTTAAAACTGCGGTGGAAAATTCGCTAAAAGTTGCCAGTATGCAAGCTTCGTGACAAGGGCTCCGGGGACAAATGGGAGGCAGGTAATGTCCGGAGAGCGTGAATGGATTCCGGACACCTGTGCTTAATGTGTCCTAATTAACGGATTTTCACAAAAACATTTGAAAAGATTGCGCAATCTCTCGTCTGTCGTGTTTCTAAGCAACTGAATGTACTGTTATAGGCCACCTCATATTCCAGCTATCACGATAATTGAGATATCGCGATACGTGTATAGACATGATACACTACTTATAAACATCACAAATGACAGATTCAGCTACGTTCCGGGTGAGACTCTCCCAAAACCAAATTTGTTTGAAAATGAGTGCGATCTAGGTTCAACTAGACCATAAGGTTGACCAAAACTCGGGGACTGCGCCTACCTGATGATCCCCAAGAAGGGGAAACCGGTCATGAGCTGTCGAACAGTTTTCAGCAACCTTATGAGTAGTACATTACATCTATACATGTTTCTTCTTTCATACTGGTGGTTCATTTGGTTTAACTGCTCGGTATTCGGAACGCTATTGGATGCCATCTGTTGACTTTGTTCATCTTGGATGTTGTGATAACCATGAACTAAGCTCCCTTATGCAAATAGAAATTACTAAAAGTGATTTTCATTTTTAGTGAGTAAATGTGGAAAAATACTACTTTTCTGACTAAAGACAATTCGACTAGCGAACGGTCCTAACAACAACGAGGGGACAAATACAAACCTCGCCACTCAGTCGCTTGTTCACAGTTATGCGTGATCGTCCAGTGGAAACCATCGATTGAAATTATCCACCGGGCTCCTCGTATGCGCATTAAGTGCTATGGTAAGAGTAAGGAGTAGCTAGCCAAACTGATGCCTAACTGGTTTATGGTCAGAAAGATGCAAAACGAGGCCGTCGACGTTCATCCGATTTCCCTGAAACTGACGCCGTTAAATGGAATGCGTTGGACTGATGTGCTCTTCTCAAAGTGATCTTTGGTCTTGTGCTTTGCACACAAACGTGCAGAGTATGATTCACACCAGGGGCCAACGGACGTGATTCGGTTTACCAGTGGTACATTGATTTTGGATGTTTTAGTTTCTGCCACAGTAACGTAGGAGAGCATCGAAAATGTGGCCAACCATGACATGATCGGCTAGCAGGTAATGATGCAACCAGCTTTTACGCACAAACGCCACGTGAGTCAGTGCAATTAACAATTGATGAGTTGTGTCCAGGGGTCCTCATCCAGGGAGGCCACAGTTGTCCACTCGACTGGGTTCACTGATTAGTGTTTTCATACTCCGTTGCCAGGCCATGAACTGTCTACATCTTCGTCGATAAAAAAGACGTCTTTTGGGGAGATGGTCCTCTGACATGCAACCTACACATCCGAACCAGAAAGAACTTCGTGACTCTAGTCAGGAGCTTTTCAGTCAGTTGATTCAATCCACTGTGGTACCCAAAATATTCACTGAAATACGTAATATTTTTGCTCATTTGCATGCGCCAGGTGAGCATGACGCGCCGTTTATAATGCCAGCTAATTTGTTGAAAATTTCGCAGTTCAGTGAGCATAGGAAACGGAACGCACTACTCGGCTCTCCCCATTTTGTCCTGTTTGCTCGCATGCATCTCGGGAATTACAGCCACAGTTTGAAGCAAATTATCATTTTTGTTTTTGAAGAGCATGGTCACAAACATGAAAAGTGAATGCAAGCGATGAATGTGAAATAGTGACAGGAGAATATGGGAGAAAAGAGAAGAACGTCTCATTCGAAATCATGCCAAGGACAGTGCCAGTTTGATGAGGTGAATCCCAAAGTATGTAAAGATTGTGGTGTGGGAACACGCCTATAAAGAGCAACAACCAAAGAAAGAACAAACAATGGTGAATGCTCTTTAAGGCGCAGTGTGCGCTAGCACAGTCAAGACTCGCACATCAGGCACAAAGTGTCCATCATACTGGGTCTGGTGTGAGATTAAATTGCAAACGTGTACCTTCAACGCCATGTGCCACCCATAAAAGTGTCATAAGTACGCAGAGAGCCCACAATGGCAAGCAAACACAAGTCACTAACTGCGACCTTAGGAAGTCCCAGCCCAACAACAGCCTTAGCGGATTGAGGAAAG
>NW_008752611.1:0-2206 GCF_000715545.1 Opisthorchis viverrini | reverse complement strand
GGCTGAGATTATGGCGAGGGAATATTCATCAGCATCATATTTCTGCTTCTTCTCATTCCACACAGTCACTCCACGCCCATCCGAGACAATGCTGACGTCTATTACAGTTGTTTGGCAATCTCGAACAGCGATTAAGTCAGATTTGATGAAAGACGTTGTTGAAAGGTGCTCTCAACTCCTCAAAGACGCTGTATCTCAGTCAACAGAGAGGCTTTCCACTTACTTATGTTCGCCAAGTCAGCTGGTTCACAGAAATTGAAGCAGACCTAACGAACTTCGATTATCCTAACCCGTACAACACCTGAACACAAATTCTAACGGATCTAACCAATAAATGGATTGTCATAGTTTCTGTATACTTTAATCTCTTCACGTATACGTTCATTTTCGGGGTCACCTCGACATGAATGATGAGCAACTGTGAACTCAAAACCGTTTTTGAACAATCGCCCATGCGGATTCGCTTATCATAAAGCGATTCAGAGTAATGGAGTGTAGTTGTTTGCTTACGGCGTCCAAAGACACCAGAAAATTGGAAGCAATAATATGATTTTGAGATGCACTGCTCAAATGTACAACTCGACAGCCCACGACCGGTCTCGCCCTTCTTGGGGCTCACCAGGTAGGCGCAGTCCCCGGGTTTCCGTCAACCTTATGTGCTACTTGAAACCAAATTGCACGAAATTAGCGAATATACACTCATCTGCAAACTAACTTGGTTCTTTGGAGAGACTCACCTGGAACCCAGCTGCCTGAGAACATCACAAACGAGAGATTCAGCTGGGTTCCAGGTGAGTCTCTCGAAAAACCAAATTAGTTTGCAAATGAGTGTACATTCGCGAATATAATTGTGACTTATTTTGGTCTTGATTACAATTGCTTGCTTCCCAAAATCATCTGAGAAAAATTACAAATGCTGCTTGCTTCATGTGTGCAACATGGTTAAGACCGTCTATGGACGACGAATTGAGCGCATATTCGAACGAAGAACTGTTTCGAATCCAAAGAAGCCGTATGCAATTTCAAATGACTGCGGGTTGAAGAAAATAGCTCCTGCCTATATATTTCGCTCGATTCAGTGCATCTTTACGTATTCAGTCCAAATGTACGGAGAGAATAAGGTGCTCCCTTATAGTTGATCGGATTGTTCCTATATATACCATGATTATTAATTGGCGTGCAAACACTTCACAGTCTCCATTGAAGTTTGCATTTATATGGTCTCCAAAGAGTACCTTAGCCCCCTTCTCAAGGTAACTGACTGACCAGGCCGTCCGTGAACTGCATTGTTTTGTGTCCACACCGGCTAGATATCGTCCGTTCCCTACATTCTTTCCACAATCTGTGGATCAATTTTTAACTTACTTTATCTAAGGGTCTCTCTTCCGGCTGATTCATTGTTTTTGTTCACCGTCCATTTTTAGTAGTTTATAATATTAACCTTATTTGCGCGATTTCGCTTACCGCATCTGCTAGGTTGATTTGCATAAATTATCTCTCCAAATTTTTCGGGTCTTCATTCTGTTTGTCCCAGTAATTTTCTTCTTTAAATGTGAACACTTTCCACGTTTGCTTGATTGCTTGCTGGCCTGAGAAGTAGCATGCTATTTTTTGTGGGCCATAATGCCGTTTTATTACCGTAAACCCCAGGCTGAATAGTCGCCTGATAGCCCGGTGCGCTTGACTAAACCAGAAAAGGTCAACGAACGTGTGGATCCGCTGATCTATTGATCAGTGTCACTTACAAGCGGGTCAAAAAAGTGATACTAAGAATACAAATCATCTGTCAAGTTCGGGTGAAGAACAACCAATGAAATCTGTCTCTCAAGGAAACACGGTTATTCCATTGGCTGTTATGTAGTCCCGCTATGTTCGGAGCTAGTTCTCCTAATACTATCATCCTTACAAGTTGGTAGACAGTGTCAAACTCGGGGAATTCGTCTGTCACTTAAGCACTGAGGTTCCAGTTCCCGATAAATTTCTTGGTCCCCTGGTCTTGGTCTCTTGCGATTCTCCTTTCGCCGGATATTGGGTTTCACTGAAAAGTGTGTACTTATTCATTTGGGTTGATAATTGGCCTCTCATCTGCCCAGTGAAAATTTTAGACAAATGAAATCCCAGCTTGATTTTGTTTTCCCAAGTGCCTTTCTCAGTTGTTTTAGTCTCATGAATCGCCATGAAATGAGCTTGCCTTCATACGTTCATT
>NW_008752610.1:13199-18415 GCF_000715545.1 Opisthorchis viverrini | reverse complement strand
CCGCAAGCCTCTAAACAGGCCACCGTGAGAAAAAAGCCATCCAATATCCAAATTATTTTATATATTTTCTTCGGTTGCACTATTTTGCACGTCACCGAGTTGAAGCGATAACCGATACTGTTCCTCCAAGTCACCCATCATTACAGATAGTCGGACAATAATGTTTCTCAAACAAAAGTCAATGGTTGTATTCTCAATAAAATGTGTTTTCGATAGTACTTAACAATGTGCTAAAATAATTTGAAGTTTCTTATCGAAGACAAAAAAATTTCCCAGAATTTAGACTTAAACCTTTTTGGTCCTCAACTGTAGGAGACTTTTGTAAAATGAGTGATTTGGGCTGATTTGAGGGATTTGGCGCTGGTTTGCTAATGCCGTTGGGCTAAGTTGGTACATTGATTATGGAGCTCAAAGTAAAATACTGAAAAATGGTTACTTGTCAAAAATTTCTACTGTGGCTTTGATTCATTTGAAATCCGAAAACTCAACTGTTGCTCAAACGCGATTCATCAGTTGGCAACCGAAAACCGAAACTAGAGTGCGGTTTCACGTGTCCGGTGTGATAATCTAAATCTTAACCAGCAATGCACTCAAATGTATGTAGATAAACATTCTAACACTTGAAAAGACAAACAAACTGGGCGCAGATATTTATTGAGTTAGCCTGACGCCATGCACGTGGATATTTATTCTTTTGGTTAGCTGAGGATCCAGGGCTTTATTTCAAAACTGATATATATGATGCCCATACCGGCTAGCTTAATTCCAATTCGTCACAGATGATATAAAAAAATAACCGTAAGCAGCTATTGCTGCAAGCCTCCAAACAGACCACAATGAGGAAAAGCCATCCAATATCCAAATTCTTTTATATATTAGCCTCGGTTGCATTATTTTTCACGTCACCAAGTTGAAGCGATAACCGATAATGTTCCTCCAAGTCACCCATCATTACAGATAGTCGGACAATAATGTTTCTCAAACAAAAGTCAATGGTTGTATTCTCAATAAAATGTGTTTTCGATAGTACTTAACAATGTGCTAAAATAATTTGAAGTTTCTTAGCGAGGACAAAAACATTTCCCAGAATTTAGACTTAAACCGTTTTGGTCCTCAACTGTAAAATGAGTGATTTGGGCTGATTTGGGGGATTTGGCGCTGGTTCGCTAATGCCGTTAGGCTAAGTTGGTATATTGATTATGGAGCTCAGAGTAAAATACTGAATAATGATTGCTTGTCAAAAATTTCGAATGTTTGCTTTGATTCATTTGAAATCCGAAAACACAACTGTTGCTCAGAGGCGATTCAGCAACTGGCAACCGAAAACCGAAACTAGAGTGCGGTTTGACGTGTCCAGTGTGATAATCTAAGTCTTAACCAGCAATGCACTCAAATGTAATATCGACCATCTGTATTTACAGATTGTAAATATAAGTGATATATTTGTAGACGCCACAAGTGAATGCTTATGTGCATCTCACGCGGACCGAAGCCACGCAATTTTGTTGGACAGATATTTGTATTTGTTGCTTACTACAGGTCGCTGAAGGATTTTCGAAAAAGAAAACAACTTCAGTTTAATGATCACAATGATCACAGGCGTCAAACTTCTGTCGCCGCAACCCGGGAATTGACCTTCTGACTTGCCTTTTGCATTTAGCTGGATGGAGGTATGGTTGCATGTGGAGGAGTTGCGTACCACTATTGACGAATCGCCTAATTAATGTTAAAGTTGCCTGGTTGTAATCGTCCGAATATAGCTTGATAGGTGATCGATGGGCTGCACAGTACAAACACCAAATGCACACTAGGAATCTGCGTGTAAGTATACGATGGAGTAGAATGGTGAGTAAAATAATCGATTCAAAATATATGTAAACCCACGTACAATTGCATCAATCTTCAGAGGGGTAGGACAGGACATCATAAGCCGAATTAGATTTCGTGTTGGAAGTGACATCTTGAATACGCAAAAAAACATGAAAAAAGGAAGTGAAAGGACAAGAGGGAGAGAAAAATGTTGTCTGGCTTCCGTTGAAACCCTCCCTCAGAAGTACCCAGCGAACGGTCGAATAACATTTCACATAATAAGGATATAAGCAATCGATAAGTTGAGGGGGCGCACTGACGACACAACGTGGTAAGTAAGGCCGTCGCACGTAAGCAGCGCACTGTATATAACTAAATCTCACCCCGCCTCCAAAGAAACCAACCACGCTTCAAGGCAATTCCGCGAATTTTGTGGTAATGATGACTGTTTATTTCAGACATTTTTCCCTAAATTCTGTGGTCTACAAATCTGGGATGCTGCAAAAGGTTTCTTGTAACTCACTTTTCGTTTCATGAGCTAATTGAATGTACAGTATACCGTCTACTTCGCAATCCAAAGTTTTTGCGAACAAACTCTCTCTGAAGTGTTTGAATAATGCCCGGATTCACCTCATATTGTTTGTGTTGTTTCACTTTGGATTCAAGTTGGATCATTATTCACCACTTTTGGTGAATAAAACATGCTCCACAACAGTTACCTCTGGGTTCATTGACAGTCGTTTTCAGTGCTAGATTGGTGCAGTCTGCTTCATGAAACCGCTAATACACGGTAATACAGAAAAATCCTTCATCATGCTCCATCCTGAACCCAAAGTAGCAACTTGAGTTTTTTCGGAAATTACTGCGATTCGCATGTCTGAAATGGTGCATCTCAATATCCGGCATGCTTCTACAGTTTCAAGTTTCAAATATCCGTGGAAAACATATACTTTGGAGGCTGTCCGCGGATGACGATTATTAGACGCGGATCTCAGGAGTCATACCTTGCTCCTGGCGTAAATGAGCATAGCCTGAAGGTCCATCAAATCACGGGACGCAATCGTGGGAGCACAAATCGGCTTGCCACCTGCTGATATATGAAAAACGAAGAAAACCGAAGCCATCAGGTGAACAAATGCTTCTTGCTAGGTTCCCAGTGAATCCAAAGTCTAAAAATAAATATTTTTGTGCACCCAAGTCAACCTATCACTATTGTGCTCCTAGTATCCTTATAAGTATTTTACGCGCGTTGTTCGGGAATTCTATCGCACCTCGTATCGAACAGATTTTGAATGTAACCAAGGGCAGCTAATGCCTCCAAACTAATCTGAGATCATAAATTTGACATTAGAAACTGTTTCGCAGGATCGTTTTACGTGCCGTGGATTGCTCCGTTTATCTGAATGTTAATTTAGAAGGCTGTCTATCGTTCATACACGCAACAAGTGGTGAGCAGATATAATTCTTATCCATACGCTGACCATGTCGTTGTTGAATTTTAAAACAAGAGGTTCCCCCTTACCACATGCGTGCACACTTGTATCAGTTGATGCGATTTGTGGCGCCGTCGACCCGGACTGCCAGATGGTCCAACAAAACCCTAAGTTTCTCAGACATTTTCGTTCCATCAATCAATGAATCTCAAAATTCGTTAGATATTTTCAAACACTATTGCAAGTTTATCACGCCCTTTGTAACACTCGATCCAGTGTGTTTACGCGTTTAGCGGAATATTAGCCTCAGACATTTCCGTAGTATTTGTTTGATATTCCGCTGAGTAGTGGCTTGGCAAAGGTTGGACAGAAATAATAATTTGTGAGTGCAGACGGTGTATTGCAGTCTTCACCTCTCACCGTATGATTGTGCTAACGACTGCAATCTGAAACCCATAAACATCCCTTCTGCCGCTCTCTTTGATCGGTTTCGCGATATATCTCCTCAAAGAGGTGTCCTTTTAGACTGCCATCTCGAAGGTCATCTGTAAACACTAATTTCATTCCTGTTCACCCAGTTTTCCTAAGTGGTGTTCGTTCTCCTTCGTGTGATTCTATTATTCCACCGCAGAAATAATTTCGGAACTATCAGCTTTCATTTCTCTTCAACCTACAATGCACGCTTGTCTTTTTACTTTAATCTGTTCTGGGGTTTTCACACTTGTGTTTGAAAGTGATGAATTAAAATCTGCTGATACTATGAACAACTCGGATTCTTCGAGGCAGCGGCAGATGGCATAGATTTCTTGGAAAGACTGTTCTATGTAGGTTGCCTTAGTTGCTGGACGCAGGTAGAAAACATGCGTTCCACGAGCAATACGTTGGTGATGTCACACATAAAAATGGATTGTAGGTCTATAAAATTACGTGATCCAGCTTTGTCATTAAAATCACAGGACACATTCCCTCCAGCATGGGGAACATTTGAAATCCTCTGGTACGGGATTCTTCTCGACAAGTTGTCAGTGGATCTGAAGTGCACAGAGATAACAAGAGGGTCATCACATGTGTACCCCAGTGCTTCCGTGTTCATATATTCCTATGGACACAACAGTCAATGAGCCGACCATATGAATTTAATCTGGTGCTACCCAGGTCGCTGCGACATGTTCCCACATGATTTTAATTCCGACAAATATTGCCATTGTGTGCTGCTTTATTGTGCAATTCATCCTAGGCATATCGAAATTTAGTCGACTCATTGCCGTTGATATGTTTCCGCAAATTTTATTCTCAATGGTGGCTTGCGAAACGCCATTCATATTCAGTGTGCATGAAAAGATGATGGAAACGATTTGAAGGGAAACTATTACACGTTCGCTATAAAATAGACCATCTTCAAAAGTGTTAGTTGTGCCCTGGTGGGCCGAAGTTAAACATTGGTGATACAATATTTATATGGTACGTTCCAAGGGCCGTGTATAAATCCCTTATTTTACGTATTTCTTTTGGCCTTAATACTTATTTCTGCCGACATCTCTGTCTGATATTGTCACTCATCGACATTTCGATGATGCATTCCTATCCGTATATTTTATTCCGAAACTTTGCAACAGAAATACACTCTTTTATCGCTTGAAAGCCATGAAAAAGCTTTTACCAAACAGTTATATTCACCAGGTTCTGTTCAAATTTGTTTATCAAGCCCCCCAAGAAGAATGACTTAGTCACGTTTCGTGTCATTGTTCAGATGGATGGCATTAAATATCTGCGACAAGGGCTTTTTGATTGCTTTTCTACCAGATGATTGGCTTATGGTGGCAATAACGTGATTGGAGAACTTTGAACCTAAGTTTTTCAAATATATATCCAAACCAGCCCTGATTTTCATAATTTTGGCGAGTATGGTCTTCTTATTTTCGAGAGTCGCGATAATTTTCATCATGACTGACCAAATTATAGGCCACAAAAAGC
>NW_008752610.1:5069-9091 GCF_000715545.1 Opisthorchis viverrini | reverse complement strand
GTATCGATTTGACCGGTCAGCGTTGAATTGAATCAGCGTATCTCATAAGCGTGGGCTTCAAGGTCATTAGAATTAACCAAGGACTTAATGTCAACATTAATTTTCTAGTCAGATAAGCATATGCACAATGTAGAATGATAACCAACACTAGGTACAAAGCCGCTTTGAACTGAGGATCTTTGAGCTTTCATGCAGGTCGATAAAATAAGTAGCCGACTGCAGGACAGCAACGTGTCTTTGATAGAGCAACCGTAAGTTATTTTCCTGAAAATATGAATGTTATTTCGACCAAATGTTTCTAACCTTATGCTGCATGCACATTTTGTGTGAGCGTAATACGTCAGTCGAAAATTCGGTCGTGCGATTGTATATGATAGAACAAGCCCAAATGGCAGTTAAAATAATCTGCTGGTATTGTATACTCACAAAATATTAGGATATTTCTACGGTCAATGCAGCCATATATTGCTCTAAATTGGCCCGGAACGCGCCCGAAAATTTGACATAGCTCAGTTGATTACCTGGGAACTTGAACACATCATATCGTATCCCCAGTATGGACCGATGTACAAAATTAGCAGTAACTTAGATAGTTTTCTCCAACTGAAAAACGAACGGTGTATGGACGCAAATCTGTCCAAGTGAATATATATGGTATCCGTTAAAATGAAATTGGGAACTTGTGGCACTATGAGATATGGAGTGGATGGGTAGTGAGCAGCCGATCAACTATTCAGTATCACGGTTTTCGCTTTTGACGTTGACGATCTGCCAGCTAGCATGGTCATGTTGCCAAATTCAGTGAGTTTGGGGACAAACTACGAAACGTTTGGGAGGAGCATTTTTTCAAACATTGGTCACCAATTTTTGTCTGCAATTTAGTATGCATCGTGTCCAGGTTAGGCAAGATGGTCAGGAAAATATTGATAGATGCAGTCTGGAAATACGTTTGCCATTTCTGTCGTCACATTCTTATGGCTTTTCACAATCAACACACTGACCACTGCACTAAAAGCATGACGCTGCGACTCATCAAACCATGCCAATTCTTTTCAACCTATGATATATTTCTTGGACCCTTGGCTGTTTTCGCAATACTGGTCATCAAACACCGAAGTTGTCGATATAGCTTATTTCTTGATAAACGCATTATCCTCGTCTGCGCTGCGCTCACCTCCGTGTTATGCGTTCTGTGTTGGCGAGTTGTTGATTACGGCAACAAATCAACTCACATTTCTGTTGACCTGTGTATTCCGTATTGCATAGCTTATAACGCGCGTGTGACCGCCAAATTTTATTCAGAATACACGATCGCTAGGCTAACCCAACACTCAATCTAATACATTTACTCGAGCAATCAGAAATGCCATCAACCTGTTGGGCTTGGTCAGTAACTATCAACAGTACTTGAATGACCGGGCCTCAGCCCATTCCTGGTCGAATTCCGGCGTTTCGGCGAATGCCTCTTTTGGTGAACCTTGCTTCGATTCACTAAGTATTTGATTTCTGGAAATCGCAAACTAAGCCCAAATGACTGAGAGTTCTTTGCAATCCTGGTGTTCTTAATTAACACCAAAATATTTGGTCTGTGCTAACCCACATTAAAGAACTCAAATTTTTGCACTAATTAGAGGTATGGTCTAGGCCTACCCATAAATAATAAGCATTCATAAAGTGGTAAACAACATGAAGTTAGTTAGTCTTGTCTGTCTACTCTACATATCTTACTGTTTGTTTGATTTTCGCATGAAAAATTTGCTATTGATGCTTTTCGCCTTCCAAGAGGGGACCGCTTGATCACCACTGCGACCGATTGGAAACACTGCAAAATATAGCTGGCAAACAAAGTCAGCTGCATTCTTGTTGTCGGTTTCTATCCGGACTGCCTGAGTGAATGTTTAGGCACCTTGAAATGATTGTGGCAAGCTAGCACCAAGTCTCATCCCGTAAACATTTTTTCTTTACTTTACTACAGGAGTTTCAGTTAAATAATGATTGTGCGGCAGTGAAACAAAAGTGTTGAACAGTGAAATCATCCTGTCAATGATGACAATGAATAAAACCTTCATTACCTCAGGCCTCTGTTATTTGAAACTGTTTTGTCAATGTTTTGACACTCGCGATGAACTTAGGTTTTAGACTCAAAGATTCAAGGTTGAAAGCCTCAAAGGTTTCGATCTCTTTTACCTGATTCAGCAGAACTCTATCAAAGTGAATATGTATGTAATTGATAAATCAACAACCATTCTGATGTGACGGCGAGCAATACGCGAGCAAAAAGCGTACCGAAAATTGAAAAAAAATTACACTACGTACAACTAATGTTAGAAACGCATGGATTTAAGCCCGCTTTGCCTTGTTTCTTCTATTTATTGTGGAGTAGCATTCCTCAAATTTTTTTCATAACAATTTGCCAGAAAGCAGAATATTTTATTGCAACGGCTTTCAAGCATTTTGTAATTTTTAAACCAGACTTTAAATTGGCTGTTCTAAATTTCGCTAATTCATTTTGACATCTGAATTAGGCTGCTAACTAACTCCAGGTAAACCTTGCATTTCAAGGTAATTCCGTCAACCATTTATTAACATTATATGTACCCAGAGTTATGCATCTATAAATGTCGTCATCAGCACATTATGAAAATGTTTAAACACGGCCAAATGTGCGGTAATGTACTACGGAACCACGATTGGGTAGATCTTGCTAGTTTGAGTTTCTCAACAACTTCGAGTAACGTCTGTGATCAAAATCATCGTGAGAAGATATTTGAATTCTTCAGTTACTCGAAAAATGCTCAGTAACACAAAATTTATCAACTTCTGTGTTCGACGCCAAAGATATTTCACCATTGATGACTGCAAAGTTGACAAGCTTGGTTGCAGAAATGAAGGCTTCAGAATGTGTGACTTAGTTATTGTGTTAAACATGGAATGATTTCATGATTTTTACCGAAATTTATGTAACTTATCTCTCTTTACCTCAACCATGAATTTTCTTGCGCTGGAAGCCCATGTCTTATTTATCTGAAAACTTTNCGACTTATTTGAAACACTGCAAAATATAGCTGGCAAACAGCGTCAGCCCATTCTTGTTATCGGTTTCTATCCGGATTGCCTGAGTGAATGGGTAGGCACCTTGAAATGATTGTGGCAAGCTAGCACTAAGTCTCATCCCGTAAACCTTTTTTTCTTTACCTTACTACAGGAGTGTCAGTTAAATCATGATTGTGCGGCAGTGAAACAAAAGTGTTGAACAGTGAAATCATTCTGTCGATAATGATGATGAATAAAAAAGCTTCATTAACTCAGGCTTCTGTTATTTGAAACTATTTTGTCAATGTTTTGACACTCCCGATGAACTTAAGTTTTAGACTCAAAGCTGAAAGGTTGAAAGCCTCAAAGGTTTCGATCTATTTTACCTGATTCACCAGAACTCTATCAAAGTGACCATGTATGTAAATGATAAATCAACAACCATTCCGCTGTGACGGCGAGCAATACGCGAGCAAAGAGCGTACCGCAAATTGAAAAAAATTCCACGCTACGTACAACTAATGTTAGAAACGCGTGGATTTAAGCCCCGTTTGCCTTGTTTCTTCTATTTATTGCGGAGCAGCATTCCTCAAATATTTTTTCATAAAAATTTGCCAGAAAGCATTTTGTTATTTTGAACCAGACTTTAAACTGGCTGTTCTAAACTTCGCTAACACATTTTGACATCTGAATTAGGCTGCTTACTAACTCCAGGTAAACCTTGCATTTCAAGTTGACTCCGTCAACCATTTATTAACATTATATGTACCCAGAGTTATGCATCTATAAATGTCGTCATCTGCTGCTTCATAGTTTCTTTTCTCAGATGTTGCTTGTCTAGAATTCTCTCTAAATTTTTCCATTTCACACATGTCTCAATGGCGTTATTCCAAACACAATGGTCTAAAAATGCACCCTATGAAAATGTTTTAACACGGCCAAATGTGCGGTAATGTACTACGGAACCACGATTGGGCAGATCGTGTTTG
>NW_008752610.1:0-3574 GCF_000715545.1 Opisthorchis viverrini | reverse complement strand
TCAGGCGTTACTACAAAACAAACAGATATGAGGTTGGCTCATGTTCACAGCAGATCAAGGATGAAAAAGATATTTAAATTTGCTAAGTAAAATATCAAGAATGCTTCACTTTGAAATGACCGCAAATGTTTGCTGTCATGACTCCCTGATAATTACCTCGCCAAACCGGCCACTAAGAGAATTTTGGTAGAAGAAAGGCTATCCAGTATGCAAATACATTTTGTACATTCGCTTTAGCCGCACTGGTAAGTCAAACCAACCGGAACAACAACCGAACGTATTCCTCTGGGTTACTTCCCGTCATACTTTGTCAGATTAAAATGACGTTTTATGTTTTCGAATAAAAAGCGTTCACGATGATACTCAACCATGTTCTCGGATAATTTGAGGGATTCTTGCATTAACAAAACCAAAGAAATCCTGTTTAACTTTGCGCATAATCAAATCATTTATTCTCATAATTTTGTAGGATAATGCGAAATTAGTAATGTTGACCCCCTTGGGTGGTCTCGTGCGGATTTCGATAAGAACATGTTAGTATATTTATTCGTGAGAATAATGCGGTATACTCAACGCTGATGACGTATGAATATATTCATTTGGGTTTTGTTCCAGATACATCTAAAAACACTACTGAAACTCATTTGAACAGCGTGGTCCCATAATAGATTATCGAAACAAGCATAGCTTCGACGTAACAGGTTTCAGTTCAATAATGTTCACCGGCAATAAACATGAAGGAGATTACAAGCATATAGTTATTATATAAATAGTCTCTCTCTCCATGTAGGCTAGAGAACGGACATGGCACCTGCATGCCTTTCACAAACATTTGTTATCACTTCGATAGCGGTATTCAATTCAAAGAAACCTCCCATACAGAAGAGAAGTGTTTGGTTTACGCAGTTCGTGGCAAGGTTGTGGTAAGTTTTAGGTGAAATTTACGGTGTTGGGAGACTGCTATGCGAACGCATGTGAACGCATGCTGCTGTGCATTTGCATCGTCAAGCAGCTGCCCACAGGCAAAACTGGATAAAACGATTTTTTATCTGAACCGGCCTGAAAAACGATAGTTGGGGCAGGTGGCACACCTTTCGTTCAGGATGAGCTCCGCAAATCCAGGCGGGTGGTGATGTTGCAAATCTGTGATGTTCAACACATTGAGTGGTGAGCAAATTTTATGATGTAGCANGATTTGTTTTTTTGTAAAATTGTGTGACCCAGGGAAACAAGTTGTACATATTCCTTATGACAGATGGCACGAGTACCAGCATAGTGTTTTTATATATCCTTCACAAATGGCGTCTGCGTGCTTAATTAGGTAAAATTCAGCTCGAGAATTTGCCTGAAACCGTCTGAAGAAGTTCACTTTCATCCTGGAAAGTCGGATGTTCTACGGAGATACCCACGAACATGGGGTACCTATGGTGCCCCGTCACAGACAGCGCCTTGTACCGAAATACGGAGAAAGTGCATCCTATCACTCTAACCCAAGGACATCCTTTTTGATACGGAGTGATACCTGGAGGACTTTGAACTTTACTCGCAACTGTGGTTCCGTTTTCCGCAGTTGACTGGGGGAACGTGGCTGTTTTGGAAGGAACACGGTCGTGAGAACTTGCTAGCACACTGCTATTGTACCAGCAGTAACCGTTTCTAGTGAAGGGTGAATGTGGTCAACAAAGCTAGCGCGGACGCGATAGCGCACGACAAAACTGAGGTGTCGAGACAAGATGATCAAGACAATCATAAAAAATGAACACAAAGCTGGCGTATCTAGAGAGTAAATGCTAAAAGAGTACAATTGAATCCACAGTATCTTATCTGCTAAGCTGGCAAGAGCAGAGAGTGGATCATCTTCTGAACTTTAAGTTTGAATGGATTTTACGTTTCAGAAAAAGCTGCTTCAAGAAAGCTTCATCACTTTCGCGGTCTTGCATAATGCTGTGAAGTCGTCGCAATAGTTAAGATGGGGTAGAGCCATCGTGAACTTCTCCGCCAAGTACTTGTTCCAGTGTAAGGCTTGGTGTCGTCAGGATCGAGTAATATGTTGCGTAAATCGGCTGCGACTTCGAGAGGAAGTACTGTAGGCGCATGGTAATGGATTGTATATTCTTGCATGATTTTCCGAAGGGCAAACTGGGCTTGAACTTGTGTAAACCAGATGCACATATCCTGGTGCTAGAATGGTGAAGAATGAACAGGGTGGCTTTAATTTTATGCTTTGGTGTGATTAAAAGTGAAGGAATAACTTGTACCGGAGGAACTGACATGGCATAAGGGTCACGTTGGGCTAACCAGTTGTTGGTGCACTAGTGGTAACGCAATTACGTTGATTACCAAAAGGTAACAAGCACTGAGAAAGGTCCGTCTTACAAGAATGCGGTGAATGCAATAGTTGTGCGCCTTTGATGAAAATAGATAAAATGCGAAGGGTGAATAAGCCAAAAGGTGACTTTCTGTTTGAAGACACGTGTTGAGAATTCTTGCGTGACGATCTGGACGCAGGGCGTGTCTACAGCTGCTACTTGTGCTCCTGTATACACGTGCTGCAGTATAGCTGCTACATGTGTTCCACAGTTGTCCTTGGAGCCTGTTAAGTTTGGATGACCGCGTTGCATGCTTAGTATTTTGTTGTGTGAGGGGAGGGTTGTCCATTTGTGTCTGATGGTTGCACCAACATGAATACAACTTGGCCTGATATGTTCAAGTTTATAAGCCTGGCACTTAACGCAAGAGGTAGACGTGTAAACAAAATGGGTGAGCAATCTAGTGTACAAGTTGTCGGGTGAGGTTGCAAGTGGGACAGGAAGTGTTTCGTAGTTTGAGGGTTCGTCACGAATGACCTGATAAGTAGACTCTACACACTCAAGCAGTTCTAAAATAGGTATTGTTTTATTGTCTAATATGGACTTTCCAAGTGAACTGAATAGACCTTTTAACGCCTCATACCGTTTTTCTATTTGCAAGCATCGCGGACCTAGCATGATAGCTGAGTAAAGATGAGTCTATGAATCAAACCCAAATGCCATTCGTCTGAGCAGAAATATATTACTACTAATTAATGTAAGTTTGTTGTGTCCCCGTAAAGCGTCTTTTATATTTCTCATTGTAAGTTTTACCCATGGCTGAATTTGCTCTTTTTATCCTTTTTTGTACCGAACACAACAATGACCTATGCGTTCATGGGTAAACAACCCATCATTGTTTTCTCATTACGCACTTTCCAAAAGATTTATATATTCGGTTATTACTGCATGGTTTTGTGACTTGATCTATCGAAAATCATCTGCCTTCTACGTTTCACCCTTTTTTCCCAATACCTAAAGGTTTTAGGATTAAGGATGGCTTTTTGATCAAATTTTAGCCGCAAAATTCGGCCTTTTAAGCAGTAACCCTTGTTTCACGCTTTATCCAGCTGAAAATATATTTCATATTTCAAAGCGCAACCTGGCAAAATTACGTTTCGTAGGAAAGTCGTTCATAGCAATTTTTTTAATTTTTATAGTGCCTTAAAAACGGTGCATTGTAAACTCATTTTTCCCAACATTCCCTCTCTGCAAACTAGCATGCG
>NW_008752609.1:13181-18549 GCF_000715545.1 Opisthorchis viverrini | reverse complement strand
TTCTGGCCTGAAGAGGGGACATAAACAGAGCAACAAGAATCAGTACAGTCTTTTGTGGAAGTATTTTATTACTTAAATATAGTCCATCTTTCTGTTCTACCTCTTCGGTATACTGTTCTCCCTCTATGGCAAGATCGCCTTGAGGAGAGGCCGGCTTTAGTTGGTTCCTTTAGGCAATTTTTCACGTGTGCGTGGCAACCGTGCATGGCTCAAAAGTCCTGAGTGCTGTAATCAACGGTACATCGGTTAGGTTTGGTTACCAAGGGCGCCCAAAACAGGACAGGTAGACAAATTTGTCAGATATCACAAATCTAAGTTAATGATCACAAATTTTTGTCTCCATTTAATTAAAAGCTCATGAAAGCATGTCCTACTGGTTTACAAAAAGCGGCGATTTTCGCAAGTGATCTGGCTACTGCTTCAACGTTTTGAAGCAACTCGCCAGTTGCAGACCAGTGCTTGAGTCTTTTTCCGCGCCCACCCAGAATATCCCGTGTACTGTTGGAAATGAGCACATGCGTTTGCAGACGTTTGCCCTGACAGTAGTACCACCGCTTGTTTTCCGCAAAACGGGCCATCCGTGATTCGTCTTGATCGTTCAGGGGGAAAGCCCGCCTGCCGACAAATCAGTGATAGCCTCTCCCATGAAAGTTTTCGAGATAGTCAGGCGTGCACACAACGGTTTGTTTTCGGTTTGACTTATTCCGTGGGGAACACGAGGTTGAGCGACGTGTTCATTGTCTGATTCATTGGTGTCAAAATCAGCATGTTTAACTACTCACACATTGTTTTCACACCGAACACACGCGCCGAAACATCTGACGCCTAGCAAACCCAGCCTTTTTGATTGATTGGGCTAGCTGCGAGACAAAAACCGTTCGTATCCAGTTTGTCACCCTACTGTCAAGACCTCCGCCTCAGCTGTAAAATTGTTTGGATTTCAACCGAAAAATACTGACTACGTCAAACGCGGTTGTGCATAGTCGAAGCGCCCAATTTGTGAAGTGGTCTATTGACAAATTGGATTCATACAACTGGTGTGAAATTCTTCATGTGATGCGTGATGTAACATGTTTTGGATCACCAAACGTAGGCCCATGGCGAAGCAAGTTTCGATGAAAAAGTGATTGATCTCTAACTAGGGAAACAGGAACGGTGACGTTCAAGATGACAGACGTTTGGTTGAAGCATTCAACCCCCGCCGAACTGTTTCAACGGTAAGGGAGCCCATGGTTTTTTGAACCAGTTTCCCTGTCGCATAACTGACCTGAGAGGTGTCGAATAGGCTTGTTCTGTTTCTTATTGTTTCAGTTTTCTGTCCCAGGACGATGGCTACTGCGTGGGCGTGAACGACAATACCATAGTTTGGCTCAATGAACGTAATTCGTCGGAATATTGACCAGGACCAGAGAGATGAAGCCTCTGAGAGATACTACTCACAAGGTTGCTGAAAACTCTTCGAAGCCCACGGTCCGGTTCTTTTCGGCCTGATCTCTCGTGAATGTATGTCCAACTTTACAACATGCGCATGGTCATTTTATACAAAAACGGAGAAATAGATTTGCAAATTAGTGTATTTCTCGAAAACTTTGATAGATATTTTGAGGGAGTATGAACTAGGCAAGCAGTTTCTCACAGGTCTCCTTCAACGCAAATTATGAATGCGGAAATTGGAGAAATGATCGCTCCTTGGGAATGAATCATTCGAATGATATTGATACGTCAGTACGCAACCAATGGTCGTTCCAGCTCTGATACGGTGGATTTTTTTCTGAAGATGCCGTATGGTCATGTGACCCCGAGAATAGACAAGCTTATCGTCATGCTGTCCAGTTTTGATTGAAGCAAGAATTCATGTCATCATAAAGAATGAGAGCTTATCCAAATGTTGCCTGACGACACCAGTTAGGCCGACTCGTCTAACCTGACCGATACCTGATACAAGCAACTCTCTGACCCCTCCACGGCCATTAGCTCAAAAAACTTGCTTGAACCGGCCAGCGAGCAATTATTCGCACCCCGTCTATTAGACACTCCAATGACAGTAGCCGCCATCTAGATCCCAACCGTCAGTCTTTAGCTTTCTCATCGCATTTCACGAATAAATCTTTGTGAACTACGTTCACGCCAAAATCAAATACTTCAACCTAGGTTTACTTATTCGACTAACTGGCCTTGTATTGTACTTTCAACACATTCTTCATTAGCTAGAACCAGCATTCGCCAGTGACAACTTTGTCTCAGTACCGGTTACGTCCTCAGAGGTGCAACTGAACGGTCGACCCTGAAATCAATAATTCACAGCTTCCAGATTTACAGTTTACATTGTATCCGAATCAAGCAGCGATGCTTAACAAATTTCACGTCATTTTAACTCTGCACATCCATTAGTTGATTTCACGTGAGAAAAAGAGAAATCAGGTGAGTGTTTCCATGGCTAGGAGGGCAGAAAGAATGGCCCGAGTCTTGTTATCCCGTAAAGCTATTGTATACTAACGGTTACCCCAGTGTTGAAGTATCTAGTTCAGTTGATTCTCACCTGGCATGTGGGGCCTGTAGAATCTGCCCAGGGGACACACTAGGCTCGGAACTCCGGTTCAGGTCCCAGGATTCCTAATGACGGTCTTTATCCAAGAAGAGTTCTTGCACAGACCTTTGAAGGCATCCACTACTGTTGGTAGGCTCTGTGGACGCGCCAAAGAAATCCTCACTCATTAATTTGTCATTCAAATGTGAGTTTAGCCCAGCACGCTTAACTATCCTGCTGCTCACCATGGATCTCAAAGTTAAACGACCGGTCCATGATTCTCCTTCCTTCGTTTTTGTAACACAAAATATGTGGGTCGTACGTTCAGATTTCTGTCACAAAGAGTGGCGAAGCGCAAGTCAGCTTGGATTGGTGTGGGGAAGACTGGGAAAGAAAGACCCTAATCACTTCGGGCCTAGTTGACACCAACATCCAGGTCAATGTAGATGATTCATTCAGCGTTATTCATTGTGTCGTCGCACTGGTCAAAAGCCGCCTGTCAACATGTCCTGATGACTGCTAAGGTCCTAGTCATCCGACTGCATAACCGAACAATTTGTTCCCAAAGACGGCATGTGACCTCCATGACCTTATCTCAGTCTCCTACTGGCGAGTCCGTGACCAACGTGAATTGCCCTCCGCTGTTGGACAATAATGAGCCTGGAAACACCACAAACGAGAGAATCAGTTGGGTTCCAAGTGAGTCTCTCGTGCAACCAAGTTGGTTTGCAAATGAGTGCATTTCGCTAAGTTCGTGCAATTTGGTTTCAAGTAGAACATAAGGTTGACGGAAAGTCGTTGACTGCGCCTACCCGATGAGCCCCAAGAAGCGCAAAACCAGTCGTGGGCTGTCGAAGAGTTTTCAGCAACCTTATGAGTAGTGCATTACGAATATGCGTGTATCGCGATATCTCGAATATCGTAGCGACTGAACCGTGAGGCAACCTGGTGCATTACATTCAGTTGGAGGACATCATAAACGAGAGATTCAATTGAGTCTCCCGTGAAAACCAAATTAGTTTTTAAATGGGTGTATTTCATTAAAAATCAGCGTTCTTTCATAACAGCTTTGGTCGATCATTTTCTGCATTCCGGCTTCTATTCGCATTTTTCTGGTGGACTACCAGCAAAGTCGTTTGCGAAAGCCTATTTGTTTGCGTAGCCATATTCGTTTTGTTTATCCAACTTTGTGTCTACTTTACATCAATGAATATTCTGTCCGACAACACATTAGTACTGAGTTCACATGTTCTCTCCAAAGTCCTGAATTTGGATGAAGTTGAGCCTAAAATTAGCGTGCAAATTTTCTGTGTGCTAATTGCCTCGAATCTCCATTGTATACAGAAATGCAACACAGTGCACGTTTCCCAACAAGAGATTAAGTAGCTAGACAGTTCAAACGCTCATTTATTGTGGATTGTATTGGTCCCCTGATAAGTAATACGTTCATGTCCAGCCTCGATGAACTGGTATGTCACACAGTTTCACCGTGAAGCAACATATATCAACAGATACACTCACTTGCATATCAATTGGGTTTTCAGGGGACACTCAACTGAATCTCTCGTTTATGATATCCTACAACTGAATGTGTTACGCGAAGGCCGTCTCATGTTTCATTTATTTTCGTCCGTGCGTGCCCAAGTCAAAACGAGTTTGTATAATTTGTCAAAAATATCCCTCAATTCTTAAAGACAACAACAATGGAGATGATTACGATGAGTAGGAAGAGGATGGCAATGACGGTGGGTTTGAGGATTGAGTCCATGAAATATGTTCCTGTGACCTTCTGGCTAACGTTCACGCTGAATAGGGACCGATTTAACGCTGATACTACATGTGTTCAACTAGAAAATTGCTAGCCAAGATTATTGAAGAATATCTGCCTGATAAATCCCAGATTGCTAAGCCACTAACAGCCTGCTGGCTATCTTAACGACCGATCTCCCTCGAACAGAACTACTCAGATAGGCAGTACACAACACAATGCAGTTGTGTAACGGCTGAAGCTAAACCATTGTAGTGTTCGTTCCAGAGGATGAATTTTACCGGCTCAGAGAACCAAGATTATCCGGCGATCTTAAACGGGAAAGATGTGCTTTTGAGGCTTCTATAGGCCTAATCAATGTAAGTAGCTCTTCCCCAACCGCTCCAACACCTCTGGAATTTTCAGAGGCTGAAAAAAAACACGGATTGATGAACCACGACCGGATCTTGAATACATACTGCGATATCTCGAACATCGCACCAACTGAATCATGAGACGACCTTTGTGCAGCACATTCAGTTGAAGAATATCATAAACGAGAGATTCAGTTGAGTCTCTCGTCAAAACCGCATTGATTTGCATTCGTCAGCATCGGTCCCATTCGGGCTCAAGTAGAACCTAAGGTTGACGGAACCTCGGAGACTGAGCCTACCTGATGAGCCCTAAGAAGGGCGAAACCGGTCGTGGTCTATCGAAGAGTTTTCAGCAACCTTGCGAGTAGTTTCCTTTATAAAAACAGACTACGTGAAAGTTTTTCTTTGTCACTCTTACAGTAGCCGCCAGCAGCTTAGCTGCCATGCATAAAAACACAGAGGAGTGACGTTTGGCCATGTGGTACGGATGAGTGTTCTGCATTGCGTTACCTGAGGTCAGACGAGAAGCTACCAGTTTCAACCATTGTGTGTGCCAGCTCCAGTTCAACCCATTTCTTTAGACCAACGACTAAAGACTTCTCCAAGGATCAACTCCTTTTACCTGCAGTTGAAGTTCCATCTAAACCTACGGTACATTCAATCCAAGACGACCACCCGATCGGGACTCAGCAGCAGTGAAGCATCAATGTCAACACTGAT
>NW_008752609.1:3119-6054 GCF_000715545.1 Opisthorchis viverrini | reverse complement strand
TGTTTATTCTTTTCGTCCACATTTATCACCGTTTACCAGATCTCTTATCAGTTCATCCTTATTGCAAATGAACTTTTTTCAATCCCCTTCACTTGGTCAGCCACGGTTGTCCGACCTGTTGACCTGAACAACTTTGAATTCGTACTACTCACGAGTAGGCTGAACATTGTAAGAAAAGAGAAACCCGGAGAAGCACTCCCGGACCTCCACAGTTGCAGAGTCAATAAAATGAAACAGAAGAAAAACTAAGTACACGCAGGGGCGAAAAAATTACAGGTGGCTAGTCACGGCATAAGTAAGAGTACTGATACCCAAACGGACAAAGCCGCTGCAGAGACTTGACCTCATCGATGTTTGGGGATTTGTGCGTCTTCATGACCCACTGAGCCATACTGGATGGTTTTACCTTGATACCCGTGGATGAAATTCTGAGGGACACAGCCTTCTGGTACTAATATTTGGGGATTGGGAAGCGAGCGGTGTCTTGTTCTTTTGAAAAATTGCTCTATTCTGGCCCGCACCCACATTTTGGTAAGGCTTTTGAGGCAACTGCCTCGGTATTTCTGAAGGAAGTGTGTCCGATGAGCTCAGTGCATGCATCTCACATCCGCTGATTCGCGTCGCGTCAAAAACACCTATTACTGTTTATCAAAGTTTGCGTGTATCGGTTTACAGTAAAGGCTGTATTGTTTTATGGTTGCGAGATGGTGGACAGATGATGATAGACAGACGATATGAAGTGTCTCTAGGATTTTGATCATCGGTGTCTCAGAAGTGTTGCTTGTTAGTGTCCAGAAATTCGTCAGGGGGTAATTAGTTGGCAGATACTTAGTTGTGCCGCAGCCCAGTACCCTCAACTGCGGTAGCTCGGACGTGTGCTACGCTTACCGAAACATCGTCCAACGAGATACCTGTTGTCTCCGTTCTTCCTTCAGAATGGCACAATCTACTAAATGGACAGCGCACGACTTGACCGAAACGTGTGGAAGAGCTTACGAAAAGTTTGTGTTCTTAAAAATGTTCGCCTTCCAGGCTTGGGTCCGTGCGACGCTCCTTGCGCTCGGCTGGAGAAATCGCTAGGAATGGTGGCTGATCGATGTGAGTGGCGGTCTTGCTGCCATTTGCTTTCCAGAAGCCCATGGAAGTGTAAGAAACTCAGAGCCTTACAACAGGCGAGCATCGTTTTCCACCCTCACTCACTCTTTTCCCTACTATTTGCTTCGAGCCTTCAAGTATAATTAAATTAACTTTGTGATTGAATGGCACTGAAGCACGAGCATAATCAATGATGACGATGATGATGACGATGATGTTGGTGATGATTCCTCATGCTTAAGTCCTTCATATGTCAATTTTCCACTATATTTTCATCAGGCAGCTCGATAAATTCTGAAGATTGTTCAACGAAAATATTGATTATTCACGGAGGCAATCCAAAGATCCATAGCTGGTGAATGACGGTACAGTGAGCGATGTGCGACGCTTCACCAAAAATGAGAGTACGGCTCTTCCCTTCTGGATAGCTACTCGAATGCTGGCTAAGTCCAGCAGTCTTCGAATAACCTCCTTAAATCTCGATCAACCTCAGAACCTAGTCACTTGGCCTGACGAAGCCTTTGTGTCAAAGGCGAAAGGTTGCTAAGCAACAAATCTACCGATTATCGCCAAACTTTTTCGAAAACGATCCTATGTTGCTGTTTTATATGAAATGACTGCTGTGCTAATCCATTCGGGAGCCAATATCCTTTCTAAATGCCGCCTAATCAAACTCACTGGGTTTCCCATTTCTTGAAGTCTGTTGGCATTCTCGATTTGGGCTGCTATTTGATCGACCCTTTCTGTACACAGCACCATGACTCGACTATCTATCGGTGAGACAATGGTGACGTACATGGATTTTGGGTGTGCTAATCAGTAGTTTAAGACGGTTCCTGTGACTGTTGGTTTCTGGTAGGTAGCATTTCAACTCTTCTTACATTCCTAGATGCACAGTTTCCGTTTTTACCACACGACTTTCCCGATAGTTTGCTAACAACTTCTGACAAACAATCAGTACTTATTAAGGGCAGTTTACTTTTAGGGTTCCTGTTCGCCCTTATTTATCGTACCGGCACAGACGTCGGGGCATTGGGATTTTCGAACCAACTGTTGCCTGTGGTTGAAAAACAAACAGGATTATAAAATATATGGTCGTGCAGCTAATGCAGTAACTTACCTTCGAAAGCACCGTTTGATGAAGGTCAACAACACCGTTCATTAGAACTCTCAAACGGGTGTAAAACGTCTCAGAAACTACATCGGAGGGTCCAAACATCTTTAGCCATGTAGTTCCATGCTGTAGTGGGATGGCTAGTTAGCTGAAACAGTAGACGCACGAGAACTTACGTCCGATCTTCGCAACCAAGTGCTTTTGAAACCTCCCTCTTTTAGTTTTATACGGTATTTCAGTCGGGAGCGATTCATCCAGAAAAATTCCTTGATAGGTCTCCTGGTTAGCTGTGAATCGGGGTAAAACCCTCCCGAGTAGAAACTAGTCCAGGGAGAGAGTTAAACTTTGCTTTCATCATGCCTTCACCTATTTGAGAGAATAACTGTGTTGAGTTTCAAATAAGCTGTGGAAGTGCAGATCCATATGAATAGCATTCTACATCCTCATAGCGAATTTTCGGATCGATCAGTACGGAGAATTCCGTACCCTATTAGGCCGACCGTTTTGTATAATGTTTTTTTTTTCAAGAATAACTAAACACATCAAACGGAGCAAAGATAGAATAGCGGGACCCAGGAATAGTTTTCTTTTGTCCCGTAGGTATTGTTGTACCAAAAACTAACTGCTGAGAAGTTTTTTGCGGCTCTACCAAAGTGTGGTATTACTCTGGTTGAGCCTTTTTGTCAAGGTTGATATCTCAAAATGTGTGCGCATTTTCTAAAAACT
>NW_008752609.1:0-2449 GCF_000715545.1 Opisthorchis viverrini | reverse complement strand
ACATGAGGCGGCCTGGTGCAGCACATTCAGTTGCCTGAAAACATCACAAACGAGAGATTCAGCTGGGTTTCAGGTGAGTCTCTCAATAAACCAAAATTGTTTGCAAATGACTGTATTTCGCTCTCATAAATATTAGTTGCTATTCAGGAGAATGTTTGTAGCTCAGGTAGGCTTCATTCAAACTGCCCGTCCCAAAGAACAGACCGAAGACTGGAAATATTGATTTACTAGTAGGGGAGTTTCAAGTGGTGGAATTCGACTACTGTAACCACCCTGAAGGAGGCTACTTCGCTCAAGACACAATAGCGTTCCATCTGAGTTTCGAGCTAGTGTAAAACTCCTTTTCTGTTCCTATTCACAGGATAAACTGCTGTTCTTCTCCTAGCGTTTTCGATGGAATTCCGTAGAAGATTCCGTTACTTCACTCGCATGTACGAAGCAGCAATAATAAAAGAAATTTCGAATAAAGAAAGAGGGTTGGCAGTATCCAATTAGAGGGAAGGAATGCAAGGTGGACCGACACTTGGAGCTGGAAGGATACTGCTGAATCTTGCTAAAAGGGAGATCAGCTCTACTTGTTCCTTAGGCCTTAGATGGTGCTGCATATGTTTTTTTACAGGTACTTTTTATTCGGTGGTCCTTCTCTGTTCATAAAAACTGAAAAAGGTGGCCAGTTTCGTTTCGTTTTTGAATCCTCGCCTTTTTTTATCCAGTCAAATATTTGCTTACTTGCCTCCATTTTCAACTCATCGGCCGGCCTCTTTGTCTAATCGGGCTATTCCAACGCCTGTGAGTTCCGTTACCCAAACACTGTCATTTTTTCATCACAGACTCTCAGGTAGTTACATCGTACTTCCCTTTTTGTCTGTTGGTTACAGCATGACCTGACCTATCACAAAGGGGAACTATGAGATACGATTAAACCTCACACCATTCGCGGAACAGGCAGAGGTTACTGATAGGCAGGAGTGGTCATCACATGATGGCGTCACGTGAGAAGAGTTTAGAAGTGAGTACAATGGTGCTCCATGGTCAACCCTGTTAAATTTAGGATAGGAGTAGCTATATCTGAACTGTAAAATGTGCTCAGAATCAATCAGATTAGCGCCCTCAAACATATAACCCTCTCTGACCAAATGATTAGGTCGTATGTACGACTTAGCGAAATACACTCATTTGCAAACTAATTTGGTTGTTCGAGAGACTCACTCACTACTCATAAGGTTGCTGAAAACTAATGAGCCCCAAGGAGGGCGAAACTGTTCATGGGCTGTCGAGGAGTTTTCAGCAACTTTATGAGTAGTGTTCTGAAAGTCCACACAGTGTCTCTGGATAATATGGAACAGGTCAAGGCCGAGTTGCATCAAGATGATTTTAATGGAGTTGCAGGGCCTGGGGAGTTTGAGCTTGTTTTGTTCTCCGGAATCACGTCTGTTTGGATGTTTGTTCAACTTCAAAACCGGACAGCTAAAGCAATGATGTACACAGAGTTGATGCGCTCCCCCGGGAGATGCAATCCATTCAATGACAGATGTTGGGATATCGATTACATGTGTACCTACATTGCACTCATATTTTGATAAGAACCCTCTAATAGTTGATGCCTGTTCAGGATTCCAAGGGAGCTGAAATCAATTTACTGATAGCTTTTTGTTGTAACAGTGAAAACTTTTTGGTGCTCCATACATTGATCAGGACAGTGACAACCAACCGGCATACGGTTTGCAGTTAAGTTAAATTTGCAGTTAAGTAAATCGAACCAAGAATTAATTATTCTTGTCAATAAATGAATCATAGGGAATGGCAATCGTTCGTCCTTCTTCCGAGCAGGGACTCATTGTCAGATAATCAAGTTTACATGTATTCTTCCAGAATTTGGTGTTGGCATTCTCCAGACTGGTTGAGTACTGGGCTTGCATGGTACACACCAATCACAGAACATTGTGTTAGTCTTTGTTCGTATGATTTCTCTTTCGTGGAGCACTTGCCCCTTTCGATGAAGCATTGGACTTGAAAATTCAGAATATTGCACCGTGTTTATTCGCATTCTGGCCTGCCGTGGGTCACAACAACCGAATTGTTCTTTCGGCACGAAGAAGAGATGAAATCAACAAAAACTCTCATTTGCATACCAGTTTGGTTTTCAGTAGAAACTCGGCTAAATCTCTGGTTTACGCCATTCTTCAAATGAGTGTGCTGCACCAGGTTGTCCCCTGTTTAAGTTGGTATGATATTTGAGATACCGCAGTATATTTCTACAAACGAAACTACTCACAAGTTTGCTGAAAACTCTCTGATAGCCCACGACCGGTTTCGCCCTTCTTGGGGCTTTTCAGTTAGATGCGATTCCTGAGAAGAACATGAGGTTGCCGAAAACTGATCCTCAGAAAGACTGAAACTGTCGTGGGCTGTCGACGGAAGATGAAATCCAGTTTCGTTTGTAGTGTCT